>NW_006263927.1:0-279 GCF_000469605.1 Apis dorsata
TATTAACTGTAGAAAAATTTAAAAAATTATTGTTTTGTTGATATTATAAATAATATATATATATATATAGCCAGAAGAATTCGGCACTTTATTCAAAAGAAAATAATGATGTGTGTTAAATTAAGCATTGTTTCCCTTGTTAAAAATTCTCTACTAAGTTGAATATTCTTGTAAGACAAGGTAATATAAAATGATAATATTGCGATTGTTTTATTATATTTATACGTATATTATTAAAAAATAATGAAATATTAAATATTACTATTAATGAAATTTAAT
>NW_006263927.1:310-1647 GCF_000469605.1 Apis dorsata
AAGAATTATAGAATTAAATATATTTAAATGAAGTTAAATAAAATAAAGTTAAAATGTTTTATTCATGATTTTTTTATGTATTAATATTATTGCTATTAAAAAACGAATTAATTTTGAATATTACTTTATGTATCTTATTATATATATAAAATTTAATAAAACATTATATTAACAGATAAATTTCTACCTTCCTTTCATATTAAACATCAAACAATATAAATCATAATTCTTTTATAAAGTTAGACNCTTCGCTATACTATAGATCTATTATAAATAATAGACAGACAATTAGATGTATGAATAGAGGAATAGATACATAAATAGATAGATATATAGATGTATAGCAGATAANATAGATAGATGAAGAATTAGATAGATAAGAACGGATAGATAATACATAATAGATAACAAATAGATAATAGACAACACTTTTGTCTTTCATAATTCAATGATCAATTTTTCATCTTTATGTCCTTTTTGTTCCTATTATTATATCAAAATACAAAAAATATTAATAAATTTACTATAATTTTAAATAACTTACAGAGAAATAAAAAAAATTTTCTAAATTTAAAGAAAAACATAATATTATATAAATATTTCCATTTTTTATATTAAAACGAGAAAATATAAAATATTTAAAATAAATAATTTGTTTATATGTCAAATATCTCAAATAATTTTATTTCAATTTAAAAATATAATTTGAATAATCATCTATTATATATAAATTAATAAATGACAAAAATCACACTACAGCTTCTTGATTTTAGAATAAAATGATTCAATTCTTTTATAAGAATTAAAAAAATCTTTCTCAAACTATATTCGTCAATTTCCTCATCGATTTTCATGTCGATTTTCAAAGTTCAAAATTTATAAATTATCTTATGCTATTTATATATTGTGTTTATAAACCAAATGTATATTAATTTTGAATAAATCAACAAAATAATAAGTAACAAAGCAAAAATTTTATGTTTCAATTTTAAAATGATACAATTATCAAAATATTAATTCTTAATAAATATGATTAAAAAAAATTATACTAAAATAATATTTTTTCAAAATAAAATTTCATTTGCAGGATACAGTTTTTAAATCATTAAATCTACATACATTGCCTCTTAATTTTATTTGCAACTTATATCAACAATCTTTTTATAAATTCAGTGTATGAATTAAATTTGCACCATTGCATTTTAAATATTTAATGTTTGATAAATAAAACTTGAATAATTGTAGAATAAAATATCTTTTAATGATTACAAATAATTTATCAAAAAAGTCTATACTTTGAAGTCTGAACTTTAAATTAAAAAAAATTCTGGTACTAT
>NW_006263927.1:2580-2708 GCF_000469605.1 Apis dorsata
GAAGCACACCACGATGGAACTGCCATTCGTGCATTCTTATTGTTAATTCTTCGTTGGCGACCAGTTTACTAACAATAATGCAGAGAATGTCTATGCCCTCGCTTAGTAAATTTTTTTCGTGATTCATT
>NW_006263927.1:2715-3314 GCF_000469605.1 Apis dorsata
TTTCCGAGATGTGATAGCATTATCGAATCTTTGAGATGATGTAGGATGAGTTAGGATTTAAGATGCGCTTTAATAGTACATGAAGGGATTGAAAGATAGATCTCATAGATTTTAATAATTTTTAAATACATTATAGAGGACAAAATTTTGTTTTTTAAAATATATTTAAAAATCATCAAAATATATCAAAGCATAATATATGATAGATTCATTTTTCAATATATATATATATATATAGACATTGTAGGAAGTTATAGAAATTAGCATTTGAGATGAGAAAGATAAAGAAAGATTTAAGCAAATTTTGTTTCAGGTTTTTATTTAAGAAATTAAGCTAAAATTTGATTATTTAAATATCGAATTTTATGTAAATACCTTGAAGAAGTACATCCCTCTTGATTGAATAGATTTTTCATAACTTTAATATCTTACTGAAAAATGTTCTGATCGTTCTAATTTTTCTGTTACTTTAAAATCGATTATTTTGTCTTTTATGCATAATTCAATTTTATAATTCTATCCTTGTAATTCTATCATATAATTATTTTGGTATTTTGTATTTTGTATTTTTAGAAAAAGTATTCTCAAAAAAAAAAAAA
>NW_006263928.1:0-524 GCF_000469605.1 Apis dorsata
GAATTTCAATATCAAAAATAATATTCACATCACATTTTACGAATAATCATAAAAACTTATGATAAAAAATATAATAAAATATATTTATTGGAAAATAGATTTCCTATAGATAAACATACAATAGAGACAGCAATCTCTTAAAAGAGTATGGCACATGTAAAAAATTTTTTGAATTTTTATACAAATAAGAATAGATGAATAAAAGACGATAACGCAAGATCAATATAATTTTCCGCAAGAATATAAACAGTGAATTATTATTACATAGAAATTAAACAGAAAATACTAGTACATACATACAATAAAATCGCAATATAATTTAGATTCGATATAATATTCGATTATTCGATATAATTGAATACTCTTTCTATTTCGATAATAGTCTCGATTATAATCTCGATTAATTATCATTCAGTATTGCAATTAACTACAGTTATTTGAATTATTTTGAATAAAATTATTAATTAAACTAACTTTATTTGAAATTTTAATTAATTTTTTAATATATTAGTATGCAATTCTGA
>NW_006263928.1:698-975 GCF_000469605.1 Apis dorsata
TAATTTATTAATGAAAAAAATAAATAAAGTTAAAGAATCAATGTTATACAACATAATTAATATGATAAATATGATAGACTATAATAAAACTGTAATAAAATGATTACTACGTTTCTTAAAACTGTTTTCAATATTATTATAACTTATACATAAATTTGAATTTTTTTGAATGTTATTATATATATATTATATAATAACATTATATTATATATATTATATATATATAAACATTTTTAATTTCTAAAAAATGAACTTGGTACAATTAAAAGGAATATTA
>NW_006263929.1:0-421 GCF_000469605.1 Apis dorsata
TATTTTCTGAAAGAAACTTATTCAGAGAATTAATATAATTAATATAATAAAAAGAAAAAAAAAGCAATTGAAATATTATAATCTTGTACAGAATAAAAAGATAAGCTTTACAATGAACATTCACTAATGTTAATCTAAAAAAATTTAATAAATGAAACTTAAATTAGTATTTTGAGAATGATCTGAAAAAGTTCTCACTAATGACAAAAACAAACATAACTATTATAACAATATTTTTTGTAACAAATGCAAAATATGATAAGAGATGCTGAATAAGAATAAAATTTAGTAGCCAGAAAGGCTATTGATGTAAAAATATTTCTCACATAAATCCAACAATCCACGAATAGAATATTCATTTTGTTTGTAATACTAATGAATTAATATTTTTTTATAAAATAGAAATTTTTTAAAATCAATT
>NW_006263930.1:0-1136 GCF_000469605.1 Apis dorsata
CCTTTCTTTATTTAATTATTTATATTTAATAATTCATTTGTCTATTGATTTATTTATAGACTTCTATATTTTGTACATTTTTTGTACAATATAAATTTATTTATCTATTGCTTCATTTGTTTTTAATTATTTTTTTAATTATTTAAATATTTATTCAATTATTTCAAATCATGATCAAATGTAGATAAAACTAAATAGTAATTAATATAGTAGTATTTACTATAACTAATAAAACTAATAAAAAGTTTACAAATGAATCTAAATGAACTAAAGAAATGAATGAATAAATACACAAATGATTAAATAAAGAAAGGAGTAATATAAATAAATAATTTGATAGATAAATAAGCAAAACAAAATGTCTATAAATAAATCAGTAGACAAATGAATGAATAAAGGAATAAACAAATAATTAAATAACTAAAGATAAACATATAAATAATTGATATCTATATAAGTAAACAAAATTAAAAATTCTAGAATTAAATCATTTATGAATGACTCATAAATGAATGATTAAATATATAAATTATTAAATTAAAGTAATTTAATAATTAATATTCTTTTATTTTATTCTTTTATACATAATACAAAATATATAAATGAACAAAAAACAAATCTATAAATAAATTTACAGAAAAATGAATGTATAAAAGAAATATATAAATATATAAATAATATATAATAATTAAATAAATAAAGAAATAAATATTTTAATGCATGCATAATAAAATGTCAAAAAGATATATATAAGTGAATAAAACTAAAAAGTTTACAAAAAAGTCACTAAACAAATAAATGAATAAATTGTACAAGTAATTAAATAAAGAAAGAAGTGAATAAATAAATAATTTGATACATAAATGAGCAAAACAAAAAGTTTATAAATAAATATAAATAAATTTATAAATAAATAGACAAATGAATAAATAATTAAATAACTAAATGTATAAATAATTTGATACATATATGAATAAACAATATAAAAAATCTAGAATTAAGTAATTTATTAATATACAAAATGATTAAATATATAAATTATTACACTAAAATAATAAATATTTTTTTATATTTATTTTGATACATAATACATTATACATAAATGAACAAAACAAATCTATAAATAAATCTACAAA
>NW_006263930.1:1605-2105 GCF_000469605.1 Apis dorsata
AATAAATAAATGAATAAAAAAATGAATAGATATATAAATAAATAAATAATTAAAGGGGAAATTATATAAATAATTTGATATATACATAAATAAACAAAATAAAAATATCTAGAAATGAATCATTAGTCAAATGAATAAATAAATATACGAATAACTAAATAATCAAAGTTAATATATAAATGATGATATATAGTGAACAAAATTAAAGATTCATTAATTATTTATGTCCATGATGTTTCTTATTTCATTTGTATAATGATTTTTTTCTACATCTTTTTGTAGATTTTACTGTTTTACTCATTTATATCTACATCAATTTATTAATTTATTTATTCGTTTTTTCATATATCAAAGATTAGTTTTGTTATAAAAGAATGAATATATAGTTTTTTTTAAATAAATAGAAAATATAGTTAAAAATACGAATAAAAAAATATAAAATAAGTAAATGTATAAATAATTGAAGGAATAAATAAATCAAAAGAAGAATATTTATATAA
>NW_006263930.1:2135-3371 GCF_000469605.1 Apis dorsata
CAAAATAAATGTATCAAGAAATAAATATATAAAATGAATAATGAAAGTGAATAAATAAATAAATAAAAATATTAAAAAATTAAGAAATAAATTAAAAAATAAATATGCAAATAAATAAATAAAAGAATATGTGAATAAATAAATAAGTAAAAATATAAATTAAAAAATAAATCAAGAAATAAATATGGACATAAGTAAATAAAAAAAAAATATAAAAAAAAAATACATTAAAAAATAAATATTTAAATAAAAAAAATGATTAAGCAACTAGATGGAACAATTAATAAAAATTTATTAAAAAGTAAAAATAAATAATATATAATATATGATAATATATAATAAATATATTATAAAAATATTAATGTAAAATAAGATTGAAAATTATTTTATTTATGTTAAAAAATTTAATTAAAATATTATAGAATCGATCTACTCGTCGATAAAGTTCGATAAGAAATGATTATTCCGACCCAACTTGCTTTGTATGTATAGAATGCGAAGATTTATGGAGACATATACTTTTTCGATTGCTTTAAAATTGACTTTTCGAATATAATAATTAATAATTTTTCAAATTTTAGATTTTTATTAATAATTTATGCATCTAATAATTCATTACAATATTAAATGTAATAATTAATATATATTTTTACAAATCAAAGTTACTATTTTATGATTTTAATTTTCGATTAATTATTGTATTAAAATATTATAAATATTTTATATAAATAATAAATATAGAGCAGTTATAATTTATGATGATTAATAATTTAGAAATTATTGTTATTAATTTATGAATGTAATGATTTTTATAACAAATGTAATAATTACGTTTTTAGAAATTAAGGTTATATATATATATTTATTATTTTAGTTATTTAATTATTTATATATTTATTCATCCATTTGATTAGTTAATTACTTTTAACCTTTTTTATTTTCTTCACTTATGTGTATATTAAATTATTTATGTATTTATTTTTTTAATTATTCATTTATTTACATATGTATTCATCTTTTTATTCATACATTTGTCTAAAGAGTTATTTTTAGACATTTTGTTCTGTCCATTTATGTATAAATTAATTGATTTATTTATTTATTTGCATTTTTTTCATTTAATTATTATTATTATTACACATTTATTCTTATATTTGTTCAGTCACTTATTTTTAAACTTTTTGTTTTGCTCATTTATATATCAAATTATTTTTTTATACATATTTCTTTTTATTT
>NW_006263931.1:0-19377 GCF_000469605.1 Apis dorsata
TTTAGAAATACAAAAAAAAAAAAAAATCCAGACTTATCCTACATCGCGAAGCATAGGTAGATAGCTATTGTGTTCGCGAGAATACAGCCTGTTTGATGTTTGGTATTCATCGTGGAAAGACGTGATGTCGTTTTCTCTAATAAGCCACAAGATAAGATGCCACGAAGCCGGAAACCTGTCACGAATCCTTGACACGAGTCGAGCATAGAGAAACGTGAAACGTTTCCAAGATTCGTGTAGCGAACAACCGGTGCAACGCGAAAGAGAGAGTAATCGCAATGCGATAAGATTTCGAATCGTATCGCGATGCATTCGATTCTCGCCAACCATTGGACGTTCCTTCGCGAGGAACGTGCAAATACGCGATTATCAACGAGGAGGAAGGGCTGGTGGCGAGCGAAGCGATATCGTCTCGAGGAGGAGGATTTTCGAGAAGTCTGCGGAGCAGGTATGTAAATTGTTCGTTTGTCCGTTTCAGTAAATATTTGGCGGATGGCGTTTCCTCGAGCATTCGGTTGGTTCTCCAACGGTTTGCGCATCGCATCATGGAGAAGTTGTAAACGGCGCCGCTGGTCTCTCGCCCGGAATGTCGGTTCATTGGTACAATTATAAACTTGCACTTCTATTATGTACCAAACTATTCGAAGACATTAATGTTTTTCTTTCTCAGGAGGAGTTGGAAACAACGTTTCTCGCGATATTATGTAGAAAAATGTGGAAAAAAGAAAAAAATAAAATAAAAATAGAAGAAAAATCAGATACACGAGTCACACCAAATATCGTTGTTTCTGTAAACATAAGACTGATATAAGATAAGATATAAGCAATGTATTGTGTTATTTTTGCAATGCATATAATTTGAAATTAAAAAGAATATCTTGACAGTTTTTTTATTCAGAAAAGATGGAAAATTTCGAATTGAAGAGTTTCGATGTTGTTTTAATTATATTAAATCAATTTAATAAATTGATTCTTTTTTATCATTTAAATTTAAAAATTTATTATGATAAATTAGTGAATTGTAATAATTATATTTTATTATCTCTGATTTTTTTATCTTTTTTTAAATTGGTAAATATTTCATGAAGCAAAAGTAAATAATTGATCGATCACAAAGAGACTCGTGAAATTTGCACAAATATCGAGAAGAACGATAAAATATATGATTATTGTTTATTAAATTAAGCTATAATAAATTTATATAAATATAAATTAAAATAAATTAACATAAATTAAAATAAAATTAACATAATTAAAATAATTTATTAAAATTATTTAAATAATTTAGTATTTAATAAATTATAAATAATTTAATAATTATTTAAAATAATTTTCTATATTGTTTTTTTGATATAAAAAAGATATAAAAAATAATTCTAAATAATATAAATAAGATCAGATCTCTTAAGAAATGTATATTAATAATATAATAAAATTATTTACATATTTTTAGAAAATCTATTATATTATAAGTAAAATAATTTTTCAAAAACTGATTCTGATTCTATAAGACTAAATTAAGATTTCTATATTTTTCCAAAGTTTTTCTATGATTTATTATCTGTCTTTTTATTAATAAAAAAAATATATTACAAAATATTCATCTATATCCATCCATATTCTTTACAAATCATATTAATCCCTAAATTGATTACAGAGGAGCTCGGAGTAATATCATTACATCATTATCATTTCACTTCCATATTCATTACATTATATCAAAGGCCAATAGAGCATTAAATTAGAGGAAAAGATTATAGCTTGCTGGTAAGTTGATTCTTCAGTAATTTTTTTATTTATAAAAAACATTTAAGATAATCATCCATTATTGAGAATATTATAGAAAACGATCATGATTTTGATATATGTTATTAAGATTATCATCCTAAATAATTTTTTCTTATAATTCTTAATCAATAGTTTCTTACAATTTTCGAAATATTTATAAAAAAAAATTGCAACTATTCATAGAATTTTTCCTATACATATATATTCTTGATAATATATCAACATTTGCAACTATTACTTATCAATTGTTTATATAAAATGGTATAAATATATCACAGCAACTGGTATCAAAATGTATAAATCAGCTAATATCATTATACTTAACATCTATTCGTGAAGAACTTGAATATTCCATGGAATTTTCGGATCTGTAGAATATGAAAATAAAATATGAAATAAATCTCGTTCCGAAATTACAATGAAGGAATATTAGCATTATGCTCGTTGTAACTTTGGTCATTGTTTTTTCGATTGTTTTGTATTTTATAGTCCAATTCCACGGATCTAAAGGATTTGTAGAATGTTCAACTTCAGTCGAGATATTTCAAGCTCATCAAAATACAAGAGAAAATAGCTTTTTTAATTCATAGATTATTCATCTTACAATTGATATCATTGTTTGTAGAAACAATAGATAAACAGCGATCATATATTGATATAATGCTGTCCAAGATGCGTATATATAATGAAAATTCAATAATAGCAATTATTTTTTAAATATCTTGAAAACTGCAACAGATTATCAATTAAGTTATAAGAAAATGTTATTTAGAATAATATTTTTGATACACAAATTCTGATCATTCTGAATATATTTGTTATTTTTAAAGATATTGAAAACTTTGTTCTATGAAAATTATACGATAGAAGCCATGATGTAATTGTAATAATTTTTTTATAAGTAAAAAATTTTCGAATATTTCAATATTATTTGTATTTTTTTTTTAAATTGTTTGCTACGTTTTTTTATTCGTATGGAGAAAATAGAACATAATATTCTATTGAATATTAATTTAATATTTATTAAAATTCAATAAATTTTAAATTCATTTCAATAACACATACAAATTAAATAACACATCTTTTATAAATAAGTGATCGAAATGGTGTCTATTTGAATGCAACATTTGAATTGCTGAATACCGAAGTTTGGGTGTTTATTATCATTTCTTGATTAATTGCCATAATAAATTTTTCTCTCGTGTCTTTTGTTGTTATAGTTAAGATAACATTGTTATCTTTTTTTGATACACAATATTTTTTCAAAGAAAAAATCAAATGACGTGATATCTGGTGAACGAGCTGACCATAATACTAGCCCATTATGTTCTATCGATGTGGCAAAATGCTATTGAGAGCAGTCTTTTATACGTATAGAATATAGTGAGCAATCATCGTGTTGATATCATATTATCCGTTGAACATTCGATTATACATTCTGTAGTAAGTTCGTATAAACTTTTTTGTATTTTGTGGTAGTGAGCGTTTTATTTATAATTAAATCAGATTATTTTGCCTATAATGGCACATCATATTTTATGAACTGTCACTGTTAATAATATATTTTTAATTGTGTGATCAATAGTATTCGTTACGCAAATTTATTTCTTGTTATTGTTAATAAAAATTGTCTTATCGATAAATAATGTATATAAAAAATCATTATTTCTATTCATTTGTTGCAATATCCATTGATAGGAAGTAGCACGATTTTAAAAATCTGATCTTGAGTGTAATTCTTGCTCAAGTGATAACGATTAAATTTATGTTTGGGAAGAATTCTTAATACATTAATGTCTGCTAATTTTCTAAGATTTTCGTTCAATTTGTCATGAACAATTAATCTGAGGATTAAAGTTCACTAATCCGAGTGCACCGATTTCGTTTCTTTGACACACTTTCTTATGTTCATAGTGTCGTGTATTTAAGATTTCAGTATCTTTTAATTTTTCATGTATCCGTTAAAATATACAGTGCGAGGGATGGATATGACCCGGATAACATTCAATGTATAGTGCTTCCGCTTTCACTGAATTTTTGTCGAATCTTTCCATATACAAGAAGCATATCTTTGTTCGTTAAATGAGAATTTCATTTCGAAATTAATTTATCATCAAAATAACGTAGCTCCATAAACTGTTTACTTGAAGAATCTATTCGTACTAATGAAAAGAAGTCTTAGCTACATCGATCACTATATCTATTTCTTGTAATATTTTATTTCATGGTAGAAATAAAAATGTATAAAAATGACAAGAAATGCCCAAATGATTCAACGATTTCAATATTGTATCAATGCATTGATACAATTATTAATGATAATCATAACATTTATTATAAATATAAAATTGTTGTTAATTCTGTTAATTTATTATTGGAATGATTTTGAAATAGAAGTCTTGGAATTTGTTAACATTCTTTACATTATCATGAATAAAAAATACAGCAATCAATTTAAAAAAATGGAAATGATCTTAAAATATTTGAAAACCTTCCATAAACTGTTCTAAATTCTCCTTTCATTATAAAAATTATAAAATCATAAAATCATAAAAATCATCCATTTATGAAAAAATTATTATAATTCTCTTCGTATCTTTCCTATAAAAAATTTTCAATATTTTTTAAAGTAACAAAATTATTCAAAAAATATTCAAAATTAGAATTATTGCTTCATTTTATATGTTAAAAGCTTTTCTTTTATTATGCATAATTACCATATTTATATAGAAAATGTAATATGCTGCATTTATTAATTACTTAACAAAAAAATTTACTTATCAAAGTTAAAAAAACATTGAAAATGCATTCATTTTTGCTGATATTCTTCAAATTATCTTAAAAATTAAGATTCTAGAAGAAAATCTCTATTCATATTATATGATAGAACAGACTTTTCTGTTAAATCATGAAGGGAAATTATGAACTGATTTTTATTTTTAATATAAAAATAGCATAATTTGACGAGACATTTGGTGGCAACAATAATGATACTTATCTTTGCTATACAAAATATCAGAATCGCGAAACAACTACCATCATATCTTTTTTTTTTTTTTTTTAGAAAGAACCATAATATAAGAATTTTTAATATATTTTCATAATATATGTTAAATTCCATTTTTTTTCATGCATAATCTTATTATCTTATCTATAGATATTTTATACAAAAATTTAAAATAATTTAAATTATGAATTAGATTTTAAAAAGAAATATAAAACTAAATGAGTACATCTTTTCCTCTATGTATTCAGAAATTGTAACGAGTTTAGAAATCTATATATTTTATCGTTTTCTTGTCTGTGCTTAATATGTATCAGTTTAGCGGTCACAGTAGAAAAATTGAAAGTGCTCAACGTAAGCTGTTCTCTTTTATTATCTATAGAATAGAAATGACCATAATAAATGCAAATTTAATAAATTTAATTTAATTTAAATTAATTCGTATAATATACTTCATATACTTTTGAAAATAAAGAATCCATATATGATTTTTGATTTTTAACTTCATTGATAATTCGAATATCATTGTGAATAATTAAATAACAATATCATGTGATAGAAAACTTCAATATATCAACATGACTGACTAAAGCTATTTATTTTTATGCTACTACATTATGTTAGATCCAGATTCTCTTTTATTGATCTTAAAATCATGTTTGTGAATGATTATTACAATACGATTAATTTTTTTTTATGAAATTCGGATATTTTCTAAATAATTTTCGAAATATTTAATATTATAAATTATATGCATTGTTCACAACACTGCATCAATTTTTCTCATATGTTTGAACTATTATGGATATGATTTTTCAACAACATTCAGACAAATATGCAAACGAATATTGTAATTATACATATGTATAGTTATAATTATATATTATTTTTATAGTTTTATTATATATACGTATAAAGAGATTTGTTAATGAAATTAAACAAATATTTCTATTTCAGAAGAAAATCATAGCGTGAACGAATACACGAACACCTGATGGAGCTTCTTAAGTCGACACGAAAAGAGAATAGTCCTCATCGTCGTCATAATACACTCGGGGAAAAAGTGGCGAGAGTCGAGGGTGAGAAGGGTAATAATCGTTCAACAGGTTTTCTTTCGAATCGTGCATACGCTTTCCTTCTCTCGAGCTAACCAAGCACCGTTTCATCTTTGTTCCGTTTTCGCTTTTCTGCTTGAAATTGATCGTTGCAACGTGTCTTGAATAAATTGTGATCATATTCGAACATGGACACGATCGTTTTTTCGGTCTGATTACCACGATTTTGCTCCGTATGTAATATGTAACGCCAATTTCAGATTGTGGATATCATGCGATTAGTTTAGTCGATGCCGAGTTTGAAATTTTTGTTTGAAATGTTTTTAAATCCACGCGCGTAAAATAAGATTCCAGGCAGTATATGTTTCTTTTTAATTCGTCCAAGTTCGGCTAAACTCGTCCGAACTCGTGACTAATCGAGTCTAAACGTACCCATCAAGTGAATTAACAAGCTTGTGTATAATTTTTTTTTTTGTATAAGTTTGTTATTTAGTAAGATTTCTCTTCTTTTTTTTCTTCTCTTTTAAATTCTCTTTTAAATAAACAAGTTTTATGCATCATCGAGATTATATTTTCGATCAACTCTTATTTCACACAATATTTATTTTTGTTTACTAGAATATCGTCTCGAGTCAAGACGTCGAGGAAAACGATATGATTCTCACAACCTCGTACATATTCAGGAATAGAACGGCAACACTGTACGAAGAATTAATTACGACGATATTCCAAATAGTCCACATAGCAAATGCAACCGATCAGTTGACGCCAAGCGACTAGTTTGGGACGCTGACGGATTACGATAAATGCGATTAAGCGATGCAGTCGACACAGTTGCTCGATATATTGATTAATCAACCGAGATAAAATAAGCGTCCATTTCCGTGAATTTCCATTTTCGATCGAATCATATCGACTAGAAAGACACTAGAAAGAAACTTATAAGTATAACTCGGAAAAATGGAATAATTGACCGAAGTAATTTAAAAAAGAGAATTCAATATTCGATTCAATAAAATTGTAAAAATGAAAGATGTGGCGATCATTCAAATGCTCGACTTTTGATTTATTTCCGAATAGGTTTTTCGCAATCCGGTATGGCGTTAATTTATTTATAAAATAAATATACCTATCACGATATCTGTTATCGTCAGAACTTCCGTGTCATCTGCGCTGATTAACCTCATTACAACGGCTGGCCCTTATTTCTGTTCCCATTCCCAATATAGATAGATACATAGCATGTCTAAAAAATAACAGAACTGACAATAAAAAGATCCAGTGAAAACCAGAATATAATATATATATTACATTTTCATTTTTGAAGAAAATATTATTTAGGAAATTTTATTTTTATAAAAAACTGTAAACATTAAATCATATTTAAATAATAAATTAAATAGTGATAACTGTTATTAAATTTTAGATATAAAATTCATTTTATTATAACGAACAAATATAAAATATCGAAATTGATCATATGACAACACATCCTTGTTTTTTACTATTCTTCATAAATTAAAAATTTATGAAATTTATGAAATTCATTATAATAAAAGTTATTTTATTCAAAAATGTATAATAGTTGTAAAAAATCGTTCATAAAAATTCGTAAAAAATATTTAGACTTATGACATTCGTAAAAATCATTCATTTTATTCAAAGTATATTCTTTCAACATCATTGTGCATTGGTGATCAACTAGTGCAAAGATAGACTTGTAGAGGTCTATTGTATCTCTGTCACGACTACTTATATGATTGAAATATTATCGTAGCATTGATATTTTTTTTCTTTTTTTATCTTTTATTATTTTTGAATAGGAGAAATAATCATAGGGAGTCAAATCAAATAAATAGTCAAGCATTACTAAGTATTTGTTTTTTAGCCACTATCAACAATGCATTGTATTTTTCATCATTATTCTATTATATTTTTGATGAAAGACGTATTAAGAAACATTTTATTACTTCACTCAATTATATTATTATTTCATTCTTATATTACGTTTATTTTTGTTGCATTGTTTTCTGTTTATGAAAAATTTATACATGTGCACATACATAACTTAAAAAAATGGTATAAATAATTGGTAGATGGCAACGAATACATGAACAACGATATATCGATATTTTTACCGATTGATATTTGAAGTTGAATATATCAAAATCATTGATGTTTTTATATAATTGATGATTTTAGATCTATTTAGCGGATCATTTTAAAACTTTAAAAGAATACGTGATGCCAAATGCCAAACTATTTGCTTCGTATATTATATTTTTAATAATGAGTCAGAATATTTATCAACAAAAATTATAGATATTTTGAGATTGTGTTTATCTTTCATTGTAAAACACATAACTATTTTTATTTTTATCAAATCTTAAGTAAAATTCATTTGATATTTGACAAGTTTTTATATCTAAATATATATTTATATATATTTTCTTTATCCAGAAATATTTACTTCTTGTGACAATATCAATATCGTCAGAATGATTCTCTCGATATATATAGTAATTCAACTAACAAAAGCTTAACTTCGATACAAAAAAAAAATCGATTATCTAATATGCTTAGTCAATTTATATTATTAAATAGTATCCTAAAAAATATTGATTTATATATAATAAAAATTTTATAAAAATCTTATAAAAACTTAATTAAAATTTTAAAAAAATATATTATAATTATGCATATTTTACTATAGTCCATATATAGAATAACATCGATGGCAATTAATTGATGACTCTTAGTATCGATATATCTATGTTTTTTTTTACATTTTTGTCACGTCTAATTTTCTTAAACATATAAAAAAAAAATAATTTACGTCATTTTTTCAGATCGCTTATTAATTGTGATATAATGATCAAATATCAAACTTGACTTGCAAATAATTTTCAATTGAAATTATATCATATTTCTTTGTTTTATGACTTATTTATATTCGATAGTATGCGAAACTTTAACTTATGTTTCTCTAACTTACGTAAAATGAGAAAGGTTATTATAGATTAAAATTGATGCGTGGGTAAGTCACGCATTCACGATTGGTTAAACTATTACCTCGAAACAAGATCAAGATTTATCGAAACCCACGCGGTAAGCGAAAGTTGTTTCTTCACGTTGGAGATTACTCGTCCAGACAGACACGGTTGAATTCACTGTTGTCGCATTTAGGTTGCAGTGGATGCGTTTTCATTTCATTTGAACTAGAGTTGTGTAATATAAATATATATAAATATCGATAATAAGAGGTTATCAATAATATCATTAGAGTTGATAAAGAATAGCAATAATTGAAATTCCTATTTTTTCTTATTTAAAATTATTATTAGAGATAATGATATCTATGTTAATATGATTATCTATAAATTAATCATATTTAGTTTTAGATATATTTGTTTAAAATATCGTTAAGATATAATAAAAATAGAAATAGCTGAAATAATGTATAATTTTCAATAAAGTTTATTTATTTGTTTTAAGTTATTATATATATAATATTATTTAAAATTATTATATATATTTTTATGAACCTTAATAATAACTAATAAATAATAAATAATAAATAATAAATAAGAAAAAACATAATATTAATTATTTATTCGTTAACAATATTTTAATAATATTATCAATATATCAAAAATTATCGATAAAATATCGATAACATTTCAATAATCGTTAGTTAACTCTAATTGAAACGTTGCAAGAACGCAAGAAATGATAGTAACCAATAAATGCGCGTTTTAATTCAAATTTTAAATCAATCTTCTCTAATTCTCAATCTTTAATTTCTATCAGATAAACTTAAAAAACTAAATTTAAGAAATTTTTTAAAAATAAAACAGTTAAAAAAATAAATACCTAAAATTCAAAATAAAAAAATATATTTTCTATTCATAAAAAAATATGTAATCATAATTTTACTTTCTATTCATAAAAAATCATTTCAAATCATATTCAAATCATACTTCAATTTTTAAAATGAAGAAAAAATTTAAGAAAATTTTTTCAGATTTTTTAAAAAATTATCATATGAGAAAAAAAATAAAACATAAAATATACTATCTTATAAATTTTATTTAAAACATATTTTTTTATATAATCAATAATTTGAAAGATAATAAAAAAAATTGATTGATTTTGTGAGCATTTAAATAATTATTTTAATGTTTAAAATAATTTCTGGAAACATATTTTCTCGTTATCTGATCGAATAGAGAAATTTTGTTAAAATTATTTCTTTATTAATTGAAATTATTTTGGGCGAGATATTGAATCGATAATATCGATATAATCGATATTAAACGAAAGAAAAATTTGAAAGATAACAACAATCAATGTGATTGGCTCTAATTCAAAATAATTTTTACAGATAGACAGTGTGTTTAGTTTTTATGTATTTGTGTGAAAATTATTCTATTGAACTAATCATAAGATTGTTATTTTTTTATTTTGTAAATTCCAAAAAATAGTACGGAATCACATTTTTAAAATTGAAATATCTTCTAAATCAATGATTTTTCGATATAACAATTTTTTATAGAGAATATGCAGATAAATCTTATAATAAATAATATTATATAATAATAAAAATTATATAATTTTATTATAAAAAATTGTTTATACAATATAATATTTTCTTTTAAATCGAATAAGTTTTATTAAAACATTTTTTTGATAATTTTTCGTGAAATATTCGATTTCGTATCTAATTAAACGAAATAGCGCGTATAACAATATAAATATAAATATATATCAATGATTTTATTCAAGAATATATATTAATTAATCAATATATTCATGTAAATAAAGATTTTTGTTCTAAAGAATTAGGAATTCAAAATATCTTGAGAGAAAAGTATATTCCTTTAAATTAAGATAAAGTTTCTTAATTAAATTTTTTCTTTTTCTTTTGAAGTTTTCAGATAACAGATAAGAGAATTAAATTAAAGTCAAATTTAAATCATTTAATGTATTAATTTTCGAAAAAATTCATTTGAAAAACTAAAATCGTTTTGGTGAATTCATGTGGAAAATCACACTTTTTTAAAAGCGGAAATCGTTCTAACGAATTCGAATTCAAAATTCGTACCCCTATTCTGCAAAAATTTGCAAGAAAGCAGATGGCAACTGACCCAAGAACCGCTTCGCCGCCGCTCGTAAACTAAACAAAAGAATTTAACAGACGACTGACCAAGCGAGGATCAAACGTTCTGATGAACAGTTGTTCGTCATCCAGGTACAAAAATAATATCGCCGCTCTTAATGTAATATTACTTAATTAAGAATTTGATATAATATTTATTTTTATATATATATTTTAATTTTTATTTTGTATAAAATAAAAGATTATTAAAATAAATATTTTTTTAAAAACAAATACATAATATATAAAAAGAATAACTATTATTATTCAATTATTGTACCAATTTATTTGAAATCAATTTATTTTATTTTTATTGAAGTACAAATTTATCTTTTTTGTTTTTTTATGCAAATTTTTCAATTTTTTTCAATAAATTTTTGTAAATATCTTTTATGAATTTTTGTAAATATTTACAGATAGTAATGCAAGATTACTTATTTTTTCCGGCAATATTAAGATAATTTTTAATTAATTTTGATTTAGCAAAATTTCTTTTGATGTCAGTTACAGATAAAGTTAAAAAAATTCTTAAAGCTATATAAAAATTAAGAAATCAAAATATTAATTCATTATTTGTAATATAATCTAAAATATCTAAATTACAATTAAATATTTAATTATTTAGTTATTTTGAGCTGTATAAAAACAGTTTATTCTTGTAAGTAAAATAATATTACAAAGATGTATAAATTAATTGAATTTGTTTGTAAATATTTATAATTATAATAAAAAGATGATATACTTATTAATCAAAATTTTCACATATACATTTTCATGTACATATATTGAATAATAATCTGCTATTCTTCATCATCCAAATTTCTATTTATTGAACCATTATTAGGAACGACACTATTGAAAAATTCGTGCATTTTGTGAACAAGAAAAAACACATGGAATGTAACCACTCGTATAAAAATCTATGGAATTAATTGTTGCATGTTCAAAACCCAGTTTAAATGAAAACGCATCGCAATAGTAGTTTTAATACAACCGATTCTGCATGACAAATCAGTGACTGGTGGTGGCCTCAAGCGGCGGCAATGTTCCATCCTCGACAGCTGTGACCACGAATTTGCCATCAAACGTCGACCACCGATAATCTCTTTTTCTTCATTTCCGTTTATCCGTTTATTCCATCCTTTTTTACAAATTGCTTTTTTCCTTCTCACTTCCTCACACACGCGAACCGATGATTAAATTGTTCGCGATACGTACATTGATAAATACGATCTCTCGATGACTCGTAACTTTCGCGAAAGCAACTATTGCGAAAGCAGCGTTTGACAAAAATATCGAAAGATGTGATTTTTTTTCATGCATCGATAAAACTCTGTTCGCAAGAATATACGTATATGCGTCATTGATTTTCAAATAAAAAAAGGCGAGTATCTATTTCTGCTTTGCCTTCGTTTGAATTAAAAGGGAGAAAATAGATCGAACACCATTGATGAACGATATGTCTTATATACATATATTTCGATAATTCACTTCTTGGAATTCGAACGCAATTAATTTATAAGCGCATCTCTCATTCATTCATTTGACACAATTTTCTGAAGCAATATTACATTATGAATTAGAAAATTAAGGGGTAATTGTAAAGTATCGGATGTGAAACGTCGTATGCACAATTTGACACATTAATTGAAGTTTGTAACTCCTAAAGGGTATCTACATTTAGCAATGCAACCCGAGGAGAAATCAATTTAGTTTATAATACATTCATGTAGTTACAAATTCTACTGATGGGATCACGGAATCTAATATAGCTTTTAAACATATAAGTTCTGAATATGTATGAATTGAATAATAGATCAATAATCAAGGATTAAAATTAATAAGACAGAGGATAATTGATGATCAATGAAAAAATCAATAAAAATAAAATAAAAGTTAATTGAAATTATAATTAACAATTTTGTATAATTAATTTAAATCACTTCTGTTCTTATTATTAATATATTTAAAAAAATCAATGAAATATTATTTATTCATAAATTATTATTAACAATATCTTTAATGGTAAATTTGAATAACATAAAAAATAAAAACTCTATATCGTTCGTTACTCTATTATAATCATGATCGTATTTGGACGCAGGAAGAAGCCTCTCAAGAATTCTAGAGATAAGTCGCAAGAATTTTTATTGCGTTTATTTAATCACCTGAGCATATTTAACTCGACGAAGAGACCATTCTGCGTATTTCGTGATCGACAGACCGAATCGAATTTTTTCTCGCACAATCGCAAGGTGACATCGTATTTACGTTTTTCCTTGCCGCGCGCGCCATCATGTTTTGGATTCATGGACCGTAACATTTTAGCGAAAAGTCGACGAAAGTCGAGGCAAAGGTGTCAGGTGGGGGCAATGAAAACGATTGGTTCGGCGCCACGGGGCAAAGTCGAGCGCAATAGCTCGAAAGAATTCAAGGACGAGGAGGAAGGATCGTCTGGTTCGCTAAGGTGAGGCTTTCGTTGGTATTTTTTCGCAGTCAGCTGTGCAAAGATTGACATCACCGCGTGCCAGAGCGGTGATTCATCGAAAAGAAAGCACTCGAGTCGATAGTACCTGGAAATGAATTAAAGTAGCCGTTTATCGCCGATTAAGATAATCGAACGAACAAGCACCGCGTCACGCGCTAAAGAAAGACTTCTCTGTTCATCTTTCCAAAGGCTTGCGACGATATCTCGACGAATCGCATACTCGCTTTCGAAGAATTTGAATGCGCGCACTCCTGTAATTTTCCGCCGTGGAGCCGACATAGAGATGAACCGACGCTTTCTTCGTTGTCATCTCGTAAATCATTGATATGTTGTGTGGACTAGAGATTAAAAAAGATTAAAAATGATGCGAAGGAAAATTGTTCATAAGTTTTCATTATTATTTTATATTGTCTTTACAATATTACATATAAAATTTATACGAAATCAAATTTGGTAGAAAAAATATTTGTTATAAGCAAATAGAAGAAAAATTATTTATAAATATAATAATGTGCTTATTATTCATATAGATATGATGTTATCCAAATAGCCTAATATATATATATATATTGAAGTTTGAAATTGATTCATATCTGGAGAACATGTTCCAATATATAAATATAGTATTGAAACATATTTGATATTTTATGAAAAAATATTTTGACACGATTTCATATCAGTAGAATGTTTTAAAATACATTCTTTTTATATATACGTAATCAATAAAAATAAAATAACTAATTCCAAATATGACATTTATTCGTAAAATTTTACAAATATTTATTTTATTAAATATAATTTATGATTCATTTACATTAAAATTTAATTTAAATACATGTAATTTTTAAAAATTTTAAAATATATATTATGTTTATATTACATACATTATATAAATTCTATTTAATATTATTTATAAAAAAATTATAATTAAATATATTTTTTAATGGAAAAAAAATATATATCTTTACATTTCAATTCAATTTCAGCGTAGATTTACATGCATGGATGTTTAAAAAAAATTTTTTTAAAATCTTATTTTTTTGATTTCAATAATATTTTATATATAATATAAAAATACAATAAATATTTTAATGTTAATTAGTTATTATTATATAATTGTTAATTAATATTTAATATTTAAATATTTATTGTTTCTTATAATTAATAAGAAATCTTAAAAAATTTTTTGAAATCTGTGATAACTTAGAAAATAATTCTTTCAATTAAATATCTTCAGCAAAATAAAATTTTAACCTATTATTACGGCATGCTATCATTTGATTATGATCAAATTTGATATTTCAATTATATAAAAGAATAAAAATTCAACTTAAATTAAATAATATTTATGCTGTTTTTCAGATAATAATTCAGATAATTTCAGATAATGATACATTTGTTTTACTGATTGAAATTATTTTTTGTTAATTCCATTAAATATTAATTTTATTTTCATTGAAATTGAAATAACAAATAAATATAAATATAATTCTGTATAATAAAGATCATATCATTTATTCCATTGTTTTCGATATTTTAAAGAGTTTATCATATATATTTTTATTTTTTTGTATATATTGAAAGTTACTTTGTCATTTTTTAAATAAATGATTTCATTATATATATTAATCTCTAATTTATGTAATATAATAAAAAATATTAATTTTAAATTCAACTTGTTGACAAATTAAATTAAATTAGAAGATATTCATTTAGTATTTTCTCATTAAGCATTTTTTTTTAACAAAAATTCTAAAATAAAATTAGATACAGTTTAAATTTTAAACGTATGTACGTGGATTAAGAAAATATCAATTATTTTATTTGTAACAAATAAATTTAAATTAAAATCTTTTGTTCTACATTACATATTTGTTCTGTTTGTTCTATACATCTCCTTATAACATTATTAATTATTTACACTTATAAAATAAAATAAATAATTAATTGAATTATAATTTTTCGTTTTCTATAAATTAAAAATTTTTTATTTTTGTAAATTAAATATCAATTCTCGTTGTTGAATTTTACAAAAATAATTTCCTTCTTTTTATTAAATAAAAGTTTTATTTAGTTTTATTGTAAATATCTCTTTAAAATTTTAATTCTTACCGACTCCATCATTCCATCGCGATAAAACAAAAAAACTTAGAGCGATCGGTATTGCACGACTGTTTCCTCTATTTATTCGGATGTTGGAGATACGGTTCGATGGTTGTCAATTCATTTTTCCTTCTCGTTTAAAAAAAAAAAAAAAAATAATAAAACTACGCGTGTTGGGTTTCCAACATCGTGACGTTACACCATCAACAATATTATGGAAATATAGATAGATATACACGATTCAGTGGAAAAGCGCAATATTGCTCATTGCTCAAATATCGAAATTCGTATCGATATTATTCTTTGTTCTTTGTTTTCACACGATAATTCATTTGACCAGTGATATGTCTAGCAACTTTTTTATCTTATGCTATTTCGAAATAAAAAACAAAGTGATGGAACGTACAGTTGCATGAAAAATTTTCAATTAGTTACATTTTTTTTTTTTTTCTTTATATTCTGAGAGAAAGCGATATTCAAAAAAATTTTCACTAATATTAAATAAAAAAATAGAATAGATAAAAAGAAATAATATGAGAAATAAACATTGTTTATTATATTATATTTTATTATTTATTTACAAAATTATTAAATTAGTATATGTAAAAGTTTCAGCCACATTTTATAAAAATACATCTTACAATTTAAATTGAATTAACCTGTTATTTGTTGCAAATTATTATTAATATTTTGTATTTATAACAACAGCATAACATCGTAACGTGGAGTCAATTAATCTGGAAATAAGATCTAAAAGAATTTCATTTCGTTCTTCTTTTAAAATTTCGAATAATTCTTTTATTTCGATGTTTAAATTCATTTACTTTGTGTTGTTTCAACATCTTTTATAAATGTTCATTTGAATTAATATCTATTTGGATTGAGCAAATCAGATGAATATTTTATGATTATATTTTTGAGGGCTAACTACTGTTTATAATCAACTTCGATGTGTGTTGATGAAATATTACGAAGAGAGAGTCCGTAATAAAATAATTATATTAATTATAATATATAATTATAATATTGCTTTTTTAAATGTATTATATATATTAGAAAATTGATAAAAAAGTAATCAGCTCATTTAAAATTCGTTCAGATATCAACATTCGCTCAACATTTTGTTACTTTGAATAAACAAAGATTGGAAAAAATATCGCTTTTTCAAATGAAATTTGAAAATGATATGCGATATCCAATTGACAAAATAATATGATATTAAATCGCAAAATAATTTACAACGAAGAACAGATTATATTACAAGATTTAATTAAATTAGATTAATTTACTTTTATACAAACTAATTTGTTAATTTTATAAATAAATATGGTAATATAAAGTAATGAATATAATGTATTCCTATTTTGTTTTATTTTTCATTTATATTCTTTCACCTAATATCAGCCAAAATTTTTTTCAACATCATTTTTGGAATATAAAACGGAAAAAAGTTCGGATTAATCGAAAACTTTTGCACACAACTGTACGTGAAAAACGAACGTGAATAGCAAGATCGAGAATTGTATAAAAAGAAAGCAAGATGGTTTTCCCCTATGTCGAACAAATACGATCGATAGAAGCGAATCGCGTAATTCCGTGATTTTAGTGGAAACAAAGCACGCGCACAACTTTATAAGATTTTCAGGTAATCACGAGAAAACAACTGTCGGTGGAGATTTGTCGGGGAAAAGAAAGAATAAAATTGAATGAAAAAAGTCACCACAATTGATTTCGACGAGTCGAATCGTTCCTAGATGCATTAACAAATCCACTATTGTTTCGCAAACGCGATTCGGGATATTGATTCGGAAAATATTCAAAGATCGATCGATGCGGTAATCGTGGAATTTTCACTCGATTATCGAACGGTCGAGGCATTTGCCGAGAAGGATATAGATATAGGAATGAAACAGGGGTGGTTTGGTGATTGTATTACGTTCCATTCCAATCTGGATGGGAATCACGATTTCGCAAAGTATCATTAATGAACGACGGCGGTGTTGGATTCCATGACGCAGAGGCGAAAATACGCGACTTGAATTCGTCCATTGATTCGCGCGCGCTCGTTGCTCACGACACGCATCGCGACACGCATCGCGATCGCGCGTAATACACGCGTATACGCCAGCTACGTGGCGGCGTTCATTCATCGGGCTCGGCCGGCTTCGGTCACGCGCTTCTTCATCCTTGTCTTTCCTTGTTTACCGACCGGCACATGCTGACGTTTCTCCTCTTCCATATCGATCGAATATCTTATTTCTTATTCTTATTGCGGCAACAAACCGACCTGTTACGAGTTCAGAGTTACAAATTAAGGAAAATTAAGTTACACGTGTATACAAGATGAGTCATTTAAACTGTGTGCCATTCACTTGTAAATTATTTGTCGATAGGTAATTATTTACAAGAAAAGAATCGTGATCTTTTTGATAATTTTAACGTAATCATCGGCTCGAATTATATTGCGAAGATTTTATTTTACTTGGTGGTCGTTGTTAATTAAAAAGTTGTTATTAACAATAACTTTTCTTGGAAACAGTTTAGATTAGCTTAGATTGGATTAGTTTTAATCAGGTTTATTGCTACGATTGCTACAATTACTACAATGGCCTCGTGGCGGCCAGATTAAGAAAACTAACCTAAATACAAATACAAACAGTTTAGATTAGTTAGTTAAATGAATTTTTATTTGATTTTGATTTGAAGTGAGATTAAAAAATTAGAATTGATATGAATTAATTGATGTTAAACAAGATTTTAATTTCTAATTTCTGACTTCATGACTTATGTCAATTGATTTATATATGGATTTGAATTAAGTTAATAACTTTTTAATAACGATGACAAGTAATATCTTTACAATACTATTCGTAATGATCTAGACAACATATTAAAAAATTATTCGAAGATTGGTATTTTTCTGTAAATTTTTATTAAAAAATGTTTCAAATGAAAATTGTTTCGTATCATATATAACGATTAATTTTTTGATAAAATAAGAGTGTAATTTAATAATAACGTAAGTTTGTTAGTGATAATAATAATATAATATTTGATTCTAAGATTTCGAAGAATGTTCAATATTAAGTAAAAAAAAGTATAAAATCAAAAATTAATAATGTTTGATGATCTTTAATTAATTTTTAATTTAAATAGTATTCAAAATGTTCTTCATTACGATCAATATAAATGCATAGCTAATGAAAAAAATTGATATATGTGTGCAAATATTTCCGAAGTTACGTAAGAAACATGAACACGTTAAGGTAAGATTAATCAGTCGCCATAAAAAAGAATTATCAATAAAGTTATATAAAATGAATCACATAATGTAACTCTAAATAATACGTAAATTATTCGTTTTTATGAAAAAATATTCCATACAAAAGTAAAAGGGAAACATACTATAGAAAAAAATATGGTATTATTAATTTTTTTGCAAGTTTGAAAAATATATAAAATGAGTCTCATAACTTCAAATAATTCGTAAATTATTCGTTTTATGAAAAAATATTTCATATAAAAATAGCGAAATATATTATAAAAAAAAATGTTATATATGGTTATTAATTTTTTACAAATTTGGAATATACAAAAAAATCAAAATATTATATGATGTTATTAATTTTTTACAAATTTGGAATATACAAAAAGATCAAATTCGTTTTTTTAAATAGAGTCATGTATTTTTTAATAATTTTTTAATTGACACATATAAAATAAAAACTTCTAAGCCAGCTAAAGTAGTTTTATAAAAAAAAAAAAAAAAAAAAAAAAAAAA
>NW_006263931.1:19591-36723 GCF_000469605.1 Apis dorsata
CAAAATTCAAATTTTACAATTTATTAAAATATCTCTTAAAATAATTTTTTACTTTATGTGGCTTAATAGTTTTATAAGAAATAATAAAATATATATAATAATAATAAAATCTGCATTAATTTATTAAAAAAATATATAATTCCATAAAAAAACAAATTTTCAATTACAAAAAAATTAACATCATATCATATTATAATTCTTTTTCTTTAAATACAATTTTTTTATATGAAACATTTTTTCATAAAACGAATTTACCAATTATTTGAAGCGATCATGCATGAAATTGTATAGCATTTCTGAATAAAAAAAATAACTCCATGATTTCTTTCCTGTCTTCTTCTCTGTGTGTTCAAAAATTTTAAGTCGCGAAAAATAGAATCGTAATTATGATTCAGTTTGTATATTTGACAAATGAGATACAAATGTCCAAACACATATATGCATGCCATATATATCAGTATATCACCAAATCCTTCTTATCCACGAAGAGATTCTTATCCACGCGAAACCATGGCCAATTGAGAAAGAGATGTCAATATAAAAATATGCATCCACGAAAACAATATAATTTTCATAAATTTGTTCGAGTCATCTCTGTATTTTTCAATCTACAGTTCGATATTCAACAATCTGTATTTCGATTCAAATGCAAATTATCTCAGATGTTTTCGAGCGTGCCTTCGATTCATTAAATTATATGTACGAATATAAAATTGTGAATTTGTATTTCGTTTAAGAATTGCGTTTTAAAAATATGATATTTTTCAATTTCATATCTATTTTTAAATTTTTTTTTTTTTTTACTTTTAGTTAATTATTTTTGCCATTCATAATAAGTATCTTCGTACACTAATGGGATTTTCCTGTCTATTGGATAAATTAAATCAAATTATATATTAAAATCTTATTTCGTTACGAACGCCATTCATTCCTCTTTCAGTCTGATTAATCATAGAAAGTCAGTCATGAAAGATCTATTTTACCAAAATAGTAATTTTTATCAATTTTAAGAATATTTATTCCAGTTATTTTAAAAGTTTTATTTTAGCATTAAAAGAAGAAATCATTGGAAAGTTGGAAGAATATTTTATATTTTTATTCATTTTTCCGAAAAAAATGTATTATACGCTTGATTTTGTTGATTTGAAACACTTAGTTTATTCATATTCATTAATCTCCTTCCATGAAAATCCTTTTAATATAAAAAGAAAGATTTATGCATTTATGAATATACGTATATATATTTTTTTTAGCAAATCTATCTATGTACTTGTCAAAAATGTTGAATGAAGGGAAAAAATGGAAAAAATAATATGCCAGAGACAATGAAACATGACCGATCATTCGAAAAACAGCTAGGATGCATTCTAATATTTTCATATCGGTAGAACGTGTTCTAATCATCTTTTTTTTTTAACATGACGTAATGTGAAACAAATATTAAACTTACTTAGGCTGAGTCATTTAATTCTGCTATCTGAAAGAAAATATTTTAAACAACAAAGTTTTTTAATATTAAAAGGAGCATAAATATAATGATTAATTTTTTATATATTCCTTTTTTATCGAGATTAATTATAATAAAAAAACTCAAAGTTTTCTATCATTTAATTATACGATTCGAAAGAATGTTAAATGGATGAGTAAGAATAAAAGAAGTTAAAAAATAAAATTAAAAATAAAATTCGAGATTATTTTTTAATTGATTTTTAATTTAAATAATGTTCGAAATGCTAACTACTACTGATTAATATGTATAGCGATCAACTAATGCGATTGACATATGCGCAAGAATTATATATTATAATATATTATAATATAATGCGCCCTGCGATGTGATTCTTCATATCTTCGAGTGTCATAGGTCGTTCACTTTTTAAATGTTTCAGCATAAATTGGTCAAATGACTGTTGGAATCCATAAAATTTTATTTTTTGTTCATTTTTCACCAAAAACTATCTTGATAATTATTAGATCTTAATATATATCTTAGCATGTCTTTGACTAAATATTTAGGATTCTTTTGAATCACATAGTCAAATAGCTACACGTTAAAATTAAAAAACTTGATGATTTTCATATTTTGATAAAAAAGTTAATTATTACATTATGCATCCCAAAAAAATACCAAATATTAAAAAAAAATTTGTTTTAAAAATTTTAAAATAATAAAACAAATTAGTTTACAATTAAAATTCAGACAGAATTAAACGATTCGTTTTGTATATATCTCGTATATAATTGTAAAGAAAAGCACTGATATTGATTTGATGTAGAATAACTACAAAAGAGATATTGACAAATTGATAAATTAATTGATAAATAATAAGTTTTCTCAATAATTTTCCAATATTGTTAATAATATATTTCATGAAGAGATATTTTATATAGAATAAATATTTTATAGAAATGAAATGTAAGATACTACGATTTATTTTGATTTATTTTTTTATTTTTTATTATTATTATTTATTTATTTCCATTACACAAATTATTCACGCTAATTAATTCCTAACATTTTTCTTATAACTAATAAAAACGTTTTATTATTTTTTGAAAGCAGTATGATGATCATTTTTTAAATTTACAATGATTATCGTGAAGTGACACTTTTTTTAAATTGATATATATTTTTCTTTATATTTAATGATAACGATTACCAAAACAAATTTGATAACCTATTATTATATAATAGTTCAACATCTATTCCGATTTAATTATGCAGCGTCTTTTCTAATGCAGTATCTCTCCCATGATTACTTTAAATGAAGTTTCAGCCAACAGTTGTCGACTGACAATTAAACAACTTAAACTTGATTTAAAATGTTTGGATGTAGAGAATCTAATCTAACTCAACCAACCTCTTTAGGAATAAAGGGAAGAAATTTTATATTTTTAATTATTTTTATCAAAATAAAGAAAAAAAGTAAACATTTTCGTAATGAAGTAATAAAAAAAGGAAAACCTATATAAAAGTTATATTACTTAAGATTTATTAACTTTTTAATTTATAAAACAAATTGTGTAATTAAATACTTTCATAATGAATAGGTATAAAAACACAATTAAAAAATTCCAACTTAATATTTAACATTAATAATAAAATATAATTTTCTCTTCGTTTTATTTTGCGTTGTAGAATTAAAACATTATGCAATATGTTGTCCTTGATCTAAATAGCATAAATTTTGTATTTTCATTTGTTACGATATATTCACAAGCTATGCAAAAAAAGTAATATCAGTTAACAAATTATAGTTCGAAGTATTGTATGTCGATTTTATCAGCTATAAGCGAATTGTGTTTCGTAAGAGCATATGAATCTATTATTTATAATTAAAACGAAGGTAAAAATAACTAGCAACAATTTTCAAAGTAAATGACGCAAGATGATAACTTTGATATTTGAAAATACGAAATTTTTATTTCGCCGTATTATAATTTTGTTCGTAACGAAAAAAAACGTATTATCAGATATAATATTAAAAAATTTTAATTAACAATAATATAGATTCTATTTATACAATAATTTATAATATTAAATAATACGTTTTAAATAATATTTAATTAACGTTATTCTAATATTTGGACATTTAGAAATTTAGCAAATATTAATAAATGTCTTTAACTTATTGATTATCAAGACACTGTGATATACTTTTAAAAATAATTGAAAATAAGATTAGAATAAAAGCATATAATAATAAACTTATTAAATTAAAACATATATATTTTATGAAAAAATAATTTTATAATTTCATTGAAGAAACGCTTCAATGTAATGAAAAACAAATAATGATTTTTTAATTAATATAAACATAAAAACATATATGATATATTCAATTTCACTCTGGTTATACGGTTTTATATAGATTTTTTCTATATTAGTTTTTTGTTTCTTGAATTCTTCTAATTGAAATCTTGCTTCAGCAATGAAACAAAATTCCTTAAAAAATATATATATAATGATATTGTTAAAATTAAAACAAGTTTTTGAGAAAAGTTAAAATAAGAATTTTATATAAGCGACACGCATTCAACGCGTCGTATACAGAATTATCTTACGAAGCTAGAATAAATTATATCTTCCAAATTAGAAATAGAAAAAAATGTAAATTAAAATTAAACGGTATTCAAGCGTAATCTGAATATAAATTTGCGTAGTTTTATGCATTAATGAATCTGGAAAATGCTTCGTTAAATAACGTTTAATTTTCATTTACATTCTTTTTCTATTTTTAACCGTTTAAAAGATATATAGCTTGTTTCGATTGGATATGCATGTACAGCATTATAATATGATATCGCTTACGACGCCTAGATACATCTTGCAAGCAGATGAGATTATCTGTCTATAAGCAGCCATAAATTCTGATGCATATTTCAAACTCGTCGATCACTTTCATTAATTATTTATCTTGTCATCTATCAAACTTCGCATGTATGAAAACACAAATAAGAAAAAAAGTTTTAAAAGTTTTTTAATGAAATCAAAATTTATCTTTCGCTGTTATTAAACAAAACGAGGAAATGTTTCTTCTCTAATATTTTTAACAAAAATAAAAAAAAAAAAGAAAGGAATAAAAAATACGAATACAAAAATCAGAGAGAGTTATTACAATTGATCGATACAATATCTGGATTGTTCCTGTCTGCATTTGAAAATTATTTTATTGAAAAAATTTATTGTATCAGTGCAAATACATCTGGTACTTATACGAAATCTCATTTTCAAGATTTAAAGCTTCGGTAATTGAGATAAGAATTGGATGTACCGGATTGCGGATTGTTCTATAAATCATGAACGTCTGCTTCGAAGAAACTCGAGCTGTAACACACTCGTAAGGGGCGCGCGCGATCGATTGGAATACGCGACCCATCTGGCGAACCCAATGTCACTTAAATCGCGATCTATACTTATTTAATATAATCATTATCGATCAGGCCGTTAAAACGCGATTCAATGACACGAGTGCGATCCGCACTTACGATCAACGAGTTTTCTTCGTCGCGAATTTGTCGCGTTGCGTCACCCCTCTCGGTCAGTTTTTATCCTTCCTTCCCCCTTGTCAAATCTTCGACACGCGGAGAACTCTTCTTTAACTTCGACTTCGTTCCACGACAACATTGACTTAATTCGTAATTTCGTTGCCAACGAGAGAGATGCTTTTCGTATGGGGCGGATGGAGCGTAATTTGGAAAAAATGATGGAATTTCATCGAAGATCGATCGATCGATCGATCGATCGAGTGTAAGTAGGTATTATATATCTTTGAAGAATATCTTATAAGAGAAGGAAGAAAAGAGAAGAGATATTCTACAGAATCGAATTTTGCAAATTTTTCATCGACCTATCATGAACGAAACTACGAAGAAGTGAAAGAATGTCGAGAGGAAAACGAAAAGTCGGATTTTAGAATAGAATTTTTTTACCAATTCGAATGTAAACTGGCGACATCTTTCGTGATACTTGCGACTGATGCAACGGATCGTTATACCTCTAGAAACTTTTGTTGAAAATAATTTTTATCAGGAATGGAAATACTTGCGTACGGATTAACTCTATGACTCGTAAAATTCTTCGATTTCAAAAATCCTAAAATATTCATAATCCTCTTTTCCACTTCACATCTTGAATACTGCTTCCTCGATTAGAATCCTTATATAGGGTGTCTCATTATTGATCCGTGCAAATTTTTGGAAAATCATTGATAATCATTGAAAAATATTTTAGACAAAAATTGGCATGTCGTTCGATATTAGAGATTTTTTCCTTTAAAATTAAAATTAAAATTAAAAAGTTTTTATACATTGCTCGATGACATTTTTTTATTAAATTTTCTTTAAATAAAGTTATAATCATTTTTTAAATACATAAGTCGATGCAACTATTCATTCTTTATGAAAAGCTAAAAATTATAAATTAAAAACCATTAGTAAGAGATATTTCAATTTTTGTAAAAAATTCTGTATAAAAAAGAAAGCTTTCTAAGTAGAAGAGTGCCACTTTATATATATATATTTTTTTATATATTAAATTTTGCAATACTAAAGTTAAAATAACTCTTAAATTAATGGTTCTTTAGGATAAATGACTTCATAATTTTTTATGAGAAATAGTTATGTACATATTTAAAAAGTTATTTAAAAAATAGAATTGATCTTCTAAGACTCTTCTAAAATCGATCTAAGAAAAAATATCTCTCACGTTAAAACAATGTAATTCAATTTACATAAAAATAAAAATACATAAAATATTAAATAATTACATCGACATTATCCTAAAACTCATTAAACTTATTAAATTTCTCCCAAGATCATTAAAACTTTTCCTTTATTATACAATGTACATGTATTCGTATGTAAGAAGTATTAATTTCGCCGCACATTTATTTGACTTTTTTTTTTTTGCAAATCGTTATGCTACTAAAAATACATTGCATACACTTAATTTCTAATTTCACGTTTTATTTCTTAATTTTTTTAATTTTCTTCTTTTCCTTTATTACTACATTCTTATACCATTGCTATATTTTTCATGTACTCAATTTACCAAAGTAAATTAATTTGTTAATTAAGATTATTATTGTTATTATTATTATTATTATTATTATTATTAAAATGGTTTATGATTTGAGCAAATTTCTCATTTATATCATTTACTTTTCTAATATCTGATGGATAGCAATTTACAAAAGAAATTATGTTTTCAATTATATTAAAACTTATTAAAACGTGTGAAAGTATGAATAAAAGATATCGAATCGCGTATTTCTTATTTTTCGTATGATTTATAAGATAATATTAACATTTAAGTTACAATACTTTCTAAAAAACTTCTTTCTAAAAATTATTATAAATAATAGTTCTTTAGAGAACAATGATTAGTGTATTACAAATATATTATTTTATTAAAAAAAAAAACAAATTTGATTTTCACATATTCTTTAAATACCTATTTGTAATAAAATTAATATTATTAAATTATATTTTTTTCTACACCATATTGTGTGAGGTATTTTTTTATGCAATGAATAATATATGAGTTATTTGAAATGATCATGTTCAAGATTCACCTTATTTTATTTATGTAAAATTTTCATAGATGTGAAATTTGTATTGAAATAAAAGGAATAACATGTCGAATATTTATGATAGGTAAAAGTTTATATTATATTATATATAAACAAATAAATTTTTGTTAATATTAATTTGTAATAATCTTTTATTAAAAATCTTGAATTTAATAAACCAATTTCTATTTTATTTAATTCCTGTTAAATTTTAGGACATTATTAAAAAATAATCATTAAAATAACATATTATTTTATCTGTGTATATATTAAATCATCATTTAAAATAATCATTAATTTTGAAATTTATTTGCAATAATTTTTTATTTTATTTTTTGTTCGATAAAATACTTTTCCAAAAAAAAAAAATCTCAAATAGTTTCTAATACTATCATGTCAACATCGTCAATTGCATCTGAAATATTTTAATTTCCATATAGTACTTCACGATATATATTATTAAAGAATAAATACATAAAAAATGAAAACAGATCGATGAATTTCGTCGAACTTTTTTTAAAAGAAAATACAATTCTTTAAAAGCAAACACATTCCTGTATTCTTGATTAATTAATTAATTAATTCGATTCAATAACTATGTCAAATTACTTCTTATTTTATCCGAGTCAAGTATTTGAATTAAAAAAATTATTTTAAAAATAATTTATTCAAACACAATACAAATAATAAAATTATTTTCTATGTATTATTCATAAAATAATAAAATATTTGAATAATTATTTTAAATGATTATTTGCTATTTTATTTGAAATAAAATAATGCTCAACTCTGTTACGTTCAATACGAATAATCACAAATAATAAAAATTAATTTTACATCGAAAGTAATAATAAAACGATACTAAAATCTATATATCGATTCAACATTTTTTACTCCTTTCAATTAATAATTAAAACTAATTAAAACTTTCGGATATTTTTTTTCTCTTTCTTTTATTACCGAATAAGTAAAGATTTCCGAATAAAACAGATTATTTAACCATTATAAAAACGATTGAAAACCAAAGTTTTAACACTGGAGAGAAAATTGCAAATTACTTTACTTATCTTACTTATTTATTTCTTCGAATATCGGTAAATCTTAAATCATATAATAAATAATATAATAATAATATAATAATAAAACATTGGACGCGCCATTTCGACACGTGGATTGTCTCTAAAAAAGTTTCGAATGAAAAAAAAAAAAATCTCGATAAACATAAACGACTTTCTTTTGCGCTAATATCTTCGTATTATTCGGTCGACACGATGTTACGACGGGGAACGAGTAAATAGAATAGGAAGTATCTCGAGCGTAGGACGGAATCGATTACCGGGAAAACTCTATCCCGTGTCGCGACCTAGCCGAGAGTGTCGCGATGTTTTCGAGTTGGAGGAAAAGAGAAGGAAGTCCGGTAAATCGGAGTTTTCACGAGGAATAAAAAAATAGCAGCGTCCAGGTGAAAAGGCCAAGAGTGGGTTCTCCGCTCGGTCTAACTCGGCGAAGAAGTTTGCTCGGTGGTTTTCGATGGAGGGATAAAACTTTTCGTGGCATCGGTTTCAAAGCAGGCAACGAGACCTCGACGCGATGGGGGACAGGCTCGTTAAAGCGAGATCAGCTATATACCTGTTTTTACTTCTTCTTCGATCCGTACAAAGTGTTCGAAAGTGAAATAAGTAGAAAATTCAAGGAATGGTTTTAGAGATTAAAAAAAGAACGCAAAAGTTGAAATTTTCGTGAAAGTTTATTTTCCAAGTTATAAGGAAATTTAATTTTGCACTAAATGAAAACGGTTCTTATCTTAAATTTCGTTTCATCTAGCGCATGAAATTAAATTACTTTTAATTTAATAAATACCGCAGAGTTTCATGCAAATACGTTATATTTCATATTGCGTATATTTTACATGATCGATAGAAATGTTATTAATAAAATATTGTATTATTAAATATCAAATATATGATAAATATATTTTTTCAAACAAAGAATTATAGCTAATTCAAGTAATGGAAATACTGCGATAAATAATAATTCAAAAAGTAAATATAATATCGGAAGAAATTTGAATATATTCTAAGTAATATCTTGTTACAAATTAATTTTTCTCAAAAAAATATCAATACGTCAAAAAATGTTTTGAAGATAATTATAGATGTCTGCTTTTGTATTTTAGAAAAAAGTAGAGGAAAATGGTTACATATGGAGTAATATATCTAATTAAAAATCTAACAAATAAATATTGATAAAAACATTATGCATAGCCTCAGACTTATTGAAATCGTACAAGTTATGAGAGCTGAGTGAGTAATATGATAATCGTGTATCTTAGAAAAATATTCAAGATATTTTATCGTGTTTGTTTGTTTTGATTTTTATTATTAATGTAATGTAATGTAATTTATAATATTCATAAATATTTATAAAGATATATACGTGTCTTTTAAAACAGAAATCATGTTTTTAACTTTCTAAAATTACAAATATGGATTCTCAATGATGGTTCAATAATAGAATATTTTATAATTGACTTATATTCTTTTCTTTATATTTTATTTATTATTATGATGTCCTCTTTCAATATTGAAAGTATCAATGAAAGTTATGAAATGAAAAAAAAAAGATTTAAATAATAAAAATGAAAAAATGTGAATTCTGTATCTATAAACACGAATGCGTTGATGCAGAGTTTGATATGTGACTACTGCGAATGATTAATTTTTTATTTAATTTTACTTTGATATTATAATATTAATTTAAATATGATATTGTATATATGATAATACGATATTATATATATTATTATGATGATATGGTATTAATTAATATTAAATATGATATTATAATTAAAATCTTAATTAATGAAAGAAAAAATATTTTTGTTAATGCGTTTTGTTAATAATTATTTTTATAAAAATAAATTTTTATTTTATATTAAATTTGATACCATAACTAAGAGCTGTAATAAATAAAACAAAATAATATTTTTGTTTATTTTTTATAATAATATTGTATCTTTTACTGATGATGATGTAAATAAAAAAAATTTTTTCCTTTATTTTTAATGAAAATATTGTATTCGATGTAATTTGTCTTTCTCTAATTTATTTTATTTTTATTTTACTTCAATACTAATAATTATTTATAATTAATACTAAAAATTTAAAATTGTAATTTAAATATGTGACGAAATAGAAATTTTTTATTTATTGCGAATAATTCATAAAAATGGCATTTGAAAAATAAAATAGTATTTTATATTTGATTCCTATAGGTTTAAAAAAAATGGTAAAAATAAATTTAGTGATATGCATCAGTAAACAAAAACAATAAATAACAATATAATTTTAATAAACGTTAAAAATAAAATAGATATGAATTTGATTTTTTTACGTCATAACAGAAACAGTAATTAAGAACTATCGCATATAAAAATTCAAATTTCATAAAAAAGACATACAATACAAGTGTATTATAAACCACACTGATATATTTTAATGCAAATAATAAATAATAAAACATAACAATAAAATTATTGTTTTTCAAGTATTATATATATATAATATTTAATGTCAAATACTTGCATAATTCGATATATATTTTATATCATTTTTGCATTATAACTTTGATATTTGTTTCAGCTTCTAAAGTCATTACTTAAAATTTCCTATATACTTTGTCGGAATATCCTGTAATATTCGTTTCTACTTTTCGTCCACGTCCTATAGCATTTCCGAGCCGTTCTTTACTTTTTCTCTTTTATTAATGCAACGCCAAAGAGTTTCAGTTTTCACCAGTCTTCCGTTACTTTTCATCCGTCCAATTTATTGGAAACTTTTCTCTCCGAATCTTTCAACAAGATATCGGTATCTCATCGGACGAGAAACGCGACGAAAAGCAATAGATTCTCCACGGTCGATCATTCGACTCGTCGCGGAAGAATGATCATTATTACAAATCGGAAGGGAAGTGAAAAATCTCAAAAAAAAAAAATTCTTTTCTTCTTTCCAATAGCCGCAATGCAGACTCGCGGATCTCATTCGTATTCTCTGTATACCAAAAATCGTTTCGATCCATTGACAGATACACTGCCTTCGTTAATACCAACCATCGTTCTTAATTATAATTTTAAATAGCCGTGATGTTACGTTCTAGTTTCGTGCAATACTTTTATTAACTGTGAGTACCTGCTCTCGTCGAGAATGGATAAATTGCCGTGGAAATGTACCGAAATACGATAAACAGCCGGGAGAACCGGGGAGTAAAAAAGGCGGGGGAGAGAGACGAAACGTAATTTAATTCGATCGGAGCAAACGTTCAACGCAGCGCGAACGACCTGAAGTAATTTACATTGGAAAAAATTATACCGAGCGGTGGAAAAGAATACTTTTAACTGGAAAGGTTTGGAAGAAAAAAAAAATAAATAAAAAAACAAGCACGCTTTTAACGAGCACCAGAGAGATATATAATTGACGTCCAAGAAATAATTAACGGGGTTTAAATATTTCGAGAATGGTTCAAGTATCGGTCGCGATGTGGCGCAGCGATTGAGACTTAATAATAAATGGATAACAATACTTCCAGTTCCATCGCTCGATAAGGAAGAAATCGATCAAGAAAAATGATTAAACGGATTTGGCTTGTCTCGTGTTTCGCATTTTCGATGAAACGTGCGTTAAAGAAAAGGTCGCGAATTCGAGGAATAACTGGCGCGCAAGAACGATATGAACGTCTTATACCATGTACCGCGTACTAAACCAGAAAAGATGAAATGAGAAGTGGCGAAGAGGATCGTAATAGAGAAGGATACGTTCGCGTTTATTTTTGTCCGGTATGCTCGCGTAACCACCCGTTTTAATCGCTCGGCCACTAATAGACATAGCATATGCATGCATGCGCTAAAAACACATCGAGACTCGATCAGCTGAGTTCACGTTTATTCCACGGATTCCGTCACTCCTCGCGTTTACTCTATTTTTTCTTTTTTTTTTTTTCTATGTTTCTTCTCCCCTTTCTCCGCGTATCCCACGCATCTCACATCGATTAATGACTCGGGACGTGACAGAAACGCAATTTCACGAGCAAAATGTTTTCTCGCTTCGGTAACCGTCGATCAAGTTTCTTCGCGATTCGATTCGATACGATTCGATTCGATTCGATTCGATTCGATTCGATTCGATCCGATCCGATCCGATCCGATTCGCGTCGACGAATTGCACAACACGTTCGAACTCTTTTTCCTAAAAAATTATAGTTTCGAAAAAAATCGATTTAAATTTTGTGAAAAAATTAAGATATAAGATGTTGTTTCATAATTTTCAGATTAATGCACTTATATAAAGTTATCTCTTCTTTAATAGTATAGAAAAAGGATTAATCGCAGTTTTTTTTTCTTTTTACAAATTTGATGTGTTTATGTGAAAAATAAATGCGATAAAATTATAAGATAAATTTGAGAATGGAATGATTTCTTACATATTTTCGTATGCTATTCTGAATCCGATCGTAAAAATTGTCTAATACTTTAGGTTTAGAAGATAAATGGATATAATATCGATTTTTACGAATTTTAGCTATATTTACGGGATATTGAAAATAATTTTTTCCCAATATTTTTGTGAATTGTATCATATAATACTTTCTTCTGTCAAAATCGAATTTGATTTATCATTATAAGATTCTTTTTTTTTTGCCGAGATATTTTTACTTTGAAGTTATTCCATTCTTAATCTATTGACAACAAGAAGGCAGTTTTTCGAAAATTCGAACTTATTTTTTTCAAATAGAAAATTAATTGAATAGAAATATGAATTCTTCGAACATCAAAGCATAATTTTTTTCAATAAATTTTTATTTATTACAACATTAAAAATCAAATAACTTTAAAGCAATATTTTGATAAAAAAGAATGCTATGATGATAAATCAAATTCTACTTCACAAAGGAAAAGAATAGTATCATATAATGCAATTTATAAAAATATTGGAAAACAATTACTTTTTTTGGCCACATTCCATAATATAACAATTATCTTCTAAATCTAAACCTGTAGACAATTTTTATGCCCGGATTCAGATTCAGACACATAGAAAATAGAAATTCCATTCTTAACAATAAAATTCCATAGATAATGTTTCATCAAATCTCTTATAACATTGCACGTTAACATTTTTCACGTAAATACTTCAAATTTGTAAAAAAACTGCAATCGACTTTTTTTCTATATTATTAGGAAAAGGGTATATATGAATTATTATTAATATGCATATAAAATTTAAATCCATTGCATCATTCTGAAAATCATAAGACGTTTTATAGTTTTGCGTGTAAAAAAAAGATCAACGATGTTTGCGGTGGTAACCAGTTTACGATTTCATTAGAGGAGAAACATTCATTAGAGAACTCGTGACGCGCGATTATCGGTCTATCATGGAATTACTTCCGGATTAATCTGACGCGCTTGGAATTACGTAGACTGGTATAATCCCACGTGCAAACAGTGTGGTTACCGTTGTCTAGAGGGCGAATACCTGTTCTCCGAATTAGGGAAACGATCGATATTAAGTAATTTATTTATCTACGTATTCATTTATTAATGGAACGAAACCATTAGCGTATTAACAAAAAGGAAAAGAAAAATATAAATATCGATTTGAGGATAATGATAGAAGATAATAATAATAAAGTAATAAAATTGCAATTGCAAGATGAATAATAATTATTTAGTTAAAAAATTGAAATTAACAAATATTTTTATAATATATATATACAATTATAATATCTATAAAAAGTAAAATATGAGTTTTTACGTAGTGTTATAATTAAAATTATATATTTATATATACGTGTATATTGGATAGAATATTAATCTTGATTTTTTTAATAATTTTGTAGATAAATTATTTTTTATGTATACATAATATAAATTATTATAATATATATATTATAAATTTATTTATTATATTTATTATATTATATATTTATTATATAATTATATAATAATAATATTCATGAACGAAATATCAGTAAATTTCCTTATACCTTTTAACAATAAAACCATAAGGCTAAGATTACACAGTATTGGAATATAATTAGGGATAAGATAATTAGTAGCTAAACGAAAAAATTTATGCTATATTCTTTATAGATTTTTTATTCATAAAGTGCCCAAATTATAATCTTAATCTCCGCAATTGAAGTTGTTTGAAATTGGATTTATAACCTCTGACAAAAATTTCAAACACAACAATACGAAAAATTTCTTAAAAATATTATAAATTATTTTAGATTTTATTTTACATTATTTTAAATTTAAAAAAAAACAAAAATGATAGTTAGAAATAAATATTTACTCAATAAAGAAGAATTAATTATTGTAAATTCACAAAAAAAAATATATTTTATTAAAATTTTTTTATTAAATATTATTATCTAATAATTTTATTATAACATTTTATTATTTTTTTATTTTGATGTATTATTTGATGTCCATATATATTTAATATATATATATAAATGTATATATATATATATTATACTATATGATATACTATTATATACAAAATGTTAATATATTTATAAAATATATTTTGGAGAATTGATTCTAGAAATCAAGAGAAAGAAAAAAATTAGTATAAATTAATAAAAATTAGAGTTTTCGTTAAAGGAAGCAAAATGGAAATAGAGTGAAGCAATTCTGTCTTCGCCATCGCATTCTATTCTTATTTCACTTTATCTAAATACACTTAAACTGTTTATAACTTAATAAATAAATCTCAATTAATATTTTTGTATATCACTTTTGTGTTTATTTTGGCCACTAGAATCGATGAAATCCAAATTTCAAAAATATTCCACAAATATATTAACATTCTGCATATTAAATGTGTCACGTTTATGTAACTACTTTTGCGTGATGACATTGAAAACATCAACTGTGTATCCAATTACAGTTTATTTTTTTTTACTGTTTTCTTTTTATTTCATATCAAACAAATTTAACATTCGTATGTTTTATATTTATATAGATAGAATTTTTAATGAATCAGTTGGAAAACTTTTTACCAAGCCTACAATATAATATAACAATCTGTAAGAGTCCTTGAAAATGAAAAATGGCGGCAATGTGTTTCGCCTAGCTTCGCAAAAATAATATTCTCGATCGAAATTATCGAGCGTATCGCCTAAAATAAAATTAATATCGCGTTAAGATCGAAAGCGAGATAGGATTTCGAATCGCGGATTTTCATTCACGGCCTATAAATGGTTAAAGGATTATCCTCCGTGTTTGAAGCGGAGATTAAATGTTTCCGGGCGGAAAAAGGACACAAGGAATCGCGATGAAACAGTTACAGTTCACTGCCAACTCGTGCGATTGATTCATGGGAGCTTTTATTCCATATTGCGACCTTGTCTGCCTCGTTTCATTCCACCGCTATGGGCAAAACGACGCTCGAGCACACGTTGCGCTATAAAAACCGCGTAAAACGTTGAAGCCACAACGTTTTTTTGGGGAAGCGTCAAAGGTTGTTTCGCTGCTACTTGATGGCACGAGAAGAAGACCCTCGACCGGGAGAGACCGTAACAGAAATCATGCCTCGTTTACCATTTCCGCTCTGTTTTCACAGTTCCCCCTTCTCCCTCTCCCTTTCCTCTCTTTCTCTGTCTCTCTTTCTCTCTGTCTCTCTCTCTTTGCACAACCCGCCCTCCGAGTATAATTAGGGAAATTATGCTCAAAGTAATTGCGAACAAGTAGCGAGAAGAAGTTGCAAAACTCTGGCCCTTCCGTTCCTCCACAACCTTTTTACCTCGGCGCCTCTTCGCTAATCGTTAATCCAACCTAAAACTAACTACCGATTAAAGAGGTAGATGTTGATCCTACGTGTTAAGCACATTTATTTATTTATATAATTACGTTTTACATTTCATCAACGAAACAAGAGGTGTTTTATAAATGAAATTAAAAAAAAAAAAAAAGAAAATTAAAACACACTCGCTAATTCATTCGAAATTCATGATCATCACGGTATAATCAGAGATAAAAATTTCAAGAATGGTAGATATAGTCGCAATTTAAAATATTGTACAGAACTTTTAACTCGTTGGAATATCTCCTAAGGGAGTGAAAAAGCTATTAAAAAAAATTTTTTTTTTTGTATAAAGAGCTATGCAGAGGAGAAATTGAAAAATGAAACTTAAGAACAAATTTAAAAATAAATGATTGAGAAATAAACTTATAATTACACAAAAATTCAAACTATTTATATTAAAAAATCATTAATCATAAGAAAATATGCACAGACAAGTATCGTTTCACGAACTCTTTGTTTTTTATGTAATAAACTTTATTATATAAAATTTGAAATTAAAATAACTGTTAAACTAATGACTTTTTCATGTAAATAGCTTTTTATACGAAATAATAAGCTGCATCGATTAATGTATTAAAAATTATATGTTTTCAATTAAGAAAACGTGTCATTTTTATATAACTTTTACGCAACAATGTAATGTACAAAAAAATTATTAGTAATATAATAGGATATAAATTATCTCTTTATGTCATCTTTTATAAGAGTTCTTTTATGAGATATTCGAATATTGCAAATTAAAAAAAAATATCCTGTAAGTATATGTGGATTTTAAAAATATTGATATTACAAAAAAATTTATTTTATTATTAAAGTAATTATGATAATATAATTATAATTATCAGCATGTCGATTCTATATTCAGGTCTATAGTAAAAAATTTATATGTTGTCTGAAAAATATATGATCTGAAAAATAATGGAATTCTGTGTAATAAATAAAGAAGTACAAAAATTCTAAATGCGTCAATATTAAAATTAATTAATATATTATTGTCAAATTGTTTCAACGTTGATATTTATACATAAAAATCTAAGATCTGAAATAATTTTCTTATCCTCTACAATCTTCCACAAAATAATATAAATGTTACAATTATAATTTAGATGTAATATAGATAGCCTGGATAGCCTTGCAGATCATAAAATGAAACATATGTTGAATTTATTTGAGTTGGCGTTTTTTTTTT
>NW_006263931.1:37040-40702 GCF_000469605.1 Apis dorsata
TGCATTAATTGCAAAAAATGTAAAACAAGTTTTTTTGTAGTTCTAGATATCAACATTTCATATTTTGTTTTCATACTAAGTAGTGAAATATACTAATTATATTAAGGATATTGTATAAAATTTTTCGGGCATTTTTGATAATTTAATAAAAAAATGTTTCAAAAATTAATTAATTTTCAATTAGCTATAAATTGCTATAAAGCTAACAGCTATAAATAAAAAATATATCAAAAAAATACTTTTTTTGAATAATAAACCAATGTTAAGTTTAATTAAAAATTTTTATTTTTTTTAAATAATATTTTAAATACATAAAATGGAATGATAATCGTAACATATCCCGGATAAGTGTTGATTTTGTGTGAAAAAATAAAAAATAAAAAGTGTAATATTTTTTTTCTGAAGCTTTGTTTCTGAAAAAATCAACTTTGATAAATTGAATATGATTCAATTATTTTATTATTAGATGTCTCTTTTTAAGATAAAATTTATCAACATTGATAATAATTGTAATTGAAATAATACAAAGTGTTTTTGCAAATTATTTGTTTAATTGTTTATTACAAATATTGTCGAAAATACATTTCTTCTTTTACTATATATAACTCGACGAATTAAAGAAACATCATAGCTTTTTAATTTTTTAAACTTTTTTCAAAAAGTTTCAGATATGCAATGTTTTGCATATTCTTTTATACACTTGTTCTTTGATATGAGCAAAGAAATTAAGAAGTTTTATAAGCTCTAGCTCAGACAGACATCCGATAACAGAATACACGATAACAAAATAGTAGTTTAGCTTGCGATTTTTATCAATCTTGAAAGTCAATTAAAAGAAATGTTACAGTAATTTTTTTTTTATTTTTTCACGCAGAATCAATACCTTTCCGATTTATACTACGATTATTATCCTACTCTATTTTTAATTCTCCAACATTGTAGCTAATGTTAAGAAAAGTTCAATGATTACAGCATTATATCATGACCTTGAAATGATTTTGAATATAGAAATATCGAATAAATCAACAGAAATATTATTGTTGGCTTTAGTAAATATTATTATTGGCCGTATTGTTTATCAATTATTGCTTCACAAATTATGTTGATATTTTCTTTTATGTTTTGGAGTAAACATAGTATTCTCAATATCAAGTAATAAATAAGTAGATATATCTTTCATGCTACTAAAATTGTTCAGTTTCAAAATAGTTCTCTCTAGATATTTACATTTAGTACAAATACATTCACCTGAAATCTAAATTATATAATGCATACAAGCATTTATATTTACAATAATACAATTATAATTATAATTTAAATATTATAATTATAATTATAATAATTTAAAATTTGAACATTATATTTTATTATATTTATATTTATTTTTTAATAATTTAGAAAATATTTTCCAATATTAAATGGCTAATATACCCTTTATATTTGAGGAATACATATAAACTTTAGTTTATTACATTAAAAAATATCTAGACAGATATCATCCAAAATTTTTACTATAATGGTGAAATGTATTTAAAACTCTTAATATTTTTTATGAAAAATTATAATATTTATATATATTACATATAATTATAATATTATTATATATTATATATAATATTAATAATTACAAATAACATCAATACTGTTACAGCCTTAACACATTTCTAAGAAAATCTGAATACGTTCATTCGTACTATTGCTACCGATATTAAGTTATCTAGAAGTTCTATTAATAGAATTACGAAGAAATATGGTTACTATCCTTACAAAATGAGTATGGTGCAACACTTACGCGTAACAGATGGACAACGTCATCTAAATTTATAGCATGACTAATTGGTGCATATGAACGTAATTCCAAAATATTACGTAACATTCTATGTATAAATAAATATAAATTTTCGAAAAATTTTCGAATAATTGGTCCAGAAATAATCCTAATTGATTTCGAAAACCAGAGAGAAAATCGCAAATCATCGTTTAATATGAATTAATACACGATTTAATTAGGACTTATTTTTTTTTTTTCCATTAAAATTTGATTTACATTTTCTTCAATTCAATGAATTTTCAATATTATTATTATAACAGATCTCAAATGATTTTCAATATATTTTATATTAATGATAAGATGGATGCTTGTAATGTTATTATAATTTAGATTGTTAGCGATTTTAAACACAAAATTTATTGGATAATGGATAATCATTAAACGATCTGCTGATTTGATTAGACTTTTTTCCTGTGAAGTTATTTACAGTTAAAAATCTATTATGTAAATTAAAAACATCATATTATAACAGCAACAAATATAATGGTAACAATAATTTATTTCATTGGTTGGAATCTTGTTTACAAGAAAATGGATTACAAATATTTATTATAATTCAAGACATAAAATTATCACACTAAACAATTTGTTTTATTTATTTTTTCTATTTTAAGGTATTATCCTTAAAATATTAATAGCTGAAGGCATTAAAGTTTATATTAATAATCACAATTTTTTAATAAATAATTCTTCATATAATACAATAATGATTAAACTTAATAACTTATTAAAACTGATAATTAATGATAAAAAACAATATTTTGTATATCAAAATATCACCATCTTTCGTTAGATCTTATTAATTATTATCCCTTTATTTATTAGAACAATTTTATTGTATTAATATTATTTGTACAAGCAAATAATTCTACAAAGCATTCATTATTTAATTATTATTTTATACATATAATAATAAATATTATTATAATTTATATCTAATAAAAGGTTTGTATTTGCAAGCAATTAATTATTTAAAATTCAATTTATATTTAATCTGCTTATTAATTTTTTTAAACATAAATTTTGCTGAAAATTGTTTTTTCTATCTACTAATATTATAATACCATTATTATATCCATTTTTTCGATAAATAATTCAATATTATAAAATCGATTAAAATTTAACTTGTTTTTTCTCTTCTTTTTATTAACCTTTTCTGAAAACCATATTAAATGTCCAGAAGAGTCCACATATAGATCGCAAACCATAGTTTAATATAAATATAAATATATAAACATTATAAATGATAGAACTGAAAAATAACAGGGATGTATAGAGCTATATACAAGAATCATTAAAATTTCAATTTCCAAAAATAAAATTCGAATTGAATTAAATCATTCTCTCGTGATAAAATATTTTTCGTTTATTCCATGTTTATAACATATTTTGTTATTTTGATCCGAGCAATTTTCATACTCGATACAGAGCAATGCAACGCATCAGAACGATTGTGTAACGTGTGTTCCATCCAGTCGCTGCCAGCGGGTTGGCTTTGCACCTATATACCTGGGCCTGATGGCAGAACGGACGCGTAATTTACCTTCGTCAGAAAACGGACGAGGGAGTATTATCTCATAAAGGGGGTCGAGAGCAAACCACCGAGTAATGCGACTGAATCTTAATTAGAAAATTCATTTCAGGCGTCGACGGTAACTCGACGGGCGTTGGAATTTTCGGAATTCTCGTTACGACGCTTCATCTCTGTCCCCTCTGTGCCCTTTCCCCTACAGAGAAGCGACGTTTCACTTGTTATTTTTTTTAAAACTTCTGTTCGATCCTCGAGTAACAAGCGTGGAAGGGAGAAAAAAAAAAAAAGAAAACCGAACCG
>NW_006263931.1:40954-45194 GCF_000469605.1 Apis dorsata
GGTCGACCGGAAGGCACAGAGCAAACAAATTCGTACGCGCGCATTTTCCTGATTAATTCCGGAGAGAAAAGTATCGCAGTCGAACCGATCGCTACAGCGGCTTGTATAGCGGCGCCATGTTGCCTGTATCCAATAATATATTTCTCCCTATGTATCCTACTTACAAGGATAAACCGAGGTTGGTTGCTTATAGAGAGATTGACTTAATAACATTTAATTAATTAATAACATTGCATGCGGTATATGTTATACTATAGAAATATATAAAACGTGTTATAGAAAAAATAATTATAAATAAATATTTCTTTTTGAAGATTTATTTTTACAGTCTATATAATTACACTAGTTAATAAATATTAAATTATATATATATTTTAAAGTTTGTTTATTAGATAGTATTTTTTTTTTAATATATAAATAATTCAAGATTATGAAAGATATCGAAAACAAAATGAATTATAAGTTTCTATATGTTTTTCTATAGTTTAAATTTTATGTTTATGTTTTTATAAAGTCTACTTTTTTATAAAGATATAAGTTACTTTGTTGCTGGAAAGCAATTTTTATGTTTTGTTTAAATTTGTAAGTAATATAATTAAAATAACATTAACTTATATTTATTATAGTACATGTATTATAAATATATTATAATTAATTTCATTAAAAAAAGAATTAATATTTTATATCAATTTTTCTTGTTATTGTATTATTTTATTAAGTAAAATAAATAAGTTGCTATTTTACATATAATATATATATTTATATATATTACAATATAATTACGTGTTGCTAATATTATTTATAATATTTTTTTAATTTATTATACCAATAATCAATCAACTTTGACCAGTAGTTAATTAATTAATTAATATGATAATTAATTAATTGACTAAACATGGAAAATGTTGGAAAAACATTAAAATAATTAAATTGTTATTATTATTATTAAATCACCTTTAATTATTTAACCAATTAATCGAATATGCTTTAATAAATATAGCAATATATATATGTATCATATCAACCATCAATAATCATATTTTACTTATATAATTTATTAAAACTCAAGAATTAAATAATTGACCTATTAATCTTCTCTTCTGTTTTACCTAAAAAATTGTGTTTAAACGAATTTTAATTAATCAACTTCTTGAGTACCGATTTAATATACATTCGATTTAATATTTTTGTGTTAATAGACCGCGTTTAAAAAATACATTAATAGATTTTATATAAAAATTTAATAACAATGAAAATTTGTTTTATATGAATGAATCAAATTCATATACATATAAACAGATTATCTATGTAGTAGAAGATAATCTAAAATTTCTCTCATCAAATATGATTTTTATTAATGGAAATCATGCTCATATCATTCATTGAAACATTTTCTCTAAAAGTATGTAATAATACATCAAATAAATATACTTTGAAATAATTTAATAAATACAATATTTGCTTAATTTGAATTAATTCATCAAATAATTCATCAAATATATTTTGAATTATATCATATTATAAAGACGATATATATGAGTATAGCTCTCAGCGATAATTCAAATAATAGGAATTCAGCTAGAATTCAAATAATTAAGCATTATATAAATGGAACTCCTATATTTCTGTAAAATATAATAACATATTAGAATGATTTCAGATTATTAAATATATTAATATAAAAAAAATTAATAAATAAATTCAAGAAAAAATAATATATAATAATAATAGAAATTTAGTAGTAATTCTGAAAAATGTAATATTCTTCAAAACATTTAGATAAATGCAATAGTATTTAGCATTATTCATGAGGTCTTGTTTATCCTTTCAGCACGCACATTTTTTAAGGTATTGTTTTAAATTGGAATGAAAAATGCACGAATTTGGCTCCTCTAATATTTTTTCTCGCATTCTTCGCTGATTCTGCGAATCCACATATTAAATATGCACATTATTATCTTCAAAGCTACAAGTTCATATTTAAAAATTATTGCAATTTAAGAAAAGATATTTTTTATATCTTTATAATTTTCTCATTTTTTTATGCTCGAATTCATTTCCATTATTTTACTATATTAAAAAATAAATTTAAGATCTTAGTTAGAAAGATATCAAAATAGGTTCTTTCATTCTATAGTCTACAAAGCAGAACAACCTAGATACAAATACAATAGGTCTAGATATAGTAGTCTAGATATAAATATAGGTACAGTACTTTAATGACTACAGTAATTCAACGTGTGAGCACAACTAGTTCCAGATTAAAAATGTCAGAGAGCTTAAAAATTATTTAAACTTTCTTATACAGAGTATTTATTCAAACGTATAGCACAATTTTATATTTATATTCTACATTTCTATATCTATATTCATATTTATATTTCTTCTATACTTTATTTTTATTTTTTATTGCAATTTAATAATAACATGTTATTATTTAATATTTTTACATATATACAATTTTTTTTAATCGACATTAGTTTCATTATATTTATTTTTATTATTATATTCAATCTATGAAGGCATTCTCGTGCATTTATGAATCGCCATATTTATTTTACATAAAGCACTTTATTTTATTTAAATAAAAGCATTTAGATTCGTTTAAGTCGAATAAATTAAATACCAATGAACAAGAAAGTCCATTAAAAAAAAAAAATGGAAAAGTTGAAAAAAAAAAATTAATATCCACAATAATGAGCTTTAAAGCTGTGAATCGAGAATTCCGATAAATTCGAATAAATTGTAATAACCTCGAGAATTTTCTCTTCGTGTACGTGGATGTTGTATTATCCTCTGTTTTGATATAAATCTCGGATCGGATTTACGACTAATTTGGCATACACGGGCCGTGAGTAATCGAAGTTGCTTCTCGGGGAGGAACGAGACTGGTTCGTTGTAAAATGTTTAGCATCTTTCACAGGGATGGCCGATCGAACGAGGTAACGGCTCACCACCGATACGGTCGAACATGCACCGCTCCTGTCTTTTTCTTCCAAGTATTCCAAAGGATAACCATTTTTCAAACAAAAATTCCTCTCCCATCTCGGAAGCAATTAAGGGTAATCGTCTTGAATTAACGAGCCACTTTACCATTTACATATTCGGGAGTGTTCTCCGATTCGGTACAGTTGACCTTAATTTAAGTTGTATATGTTGCAATAGAAACGTCAACTCAGTAAATACATATATATATACTTAGTCAGAGATACGTGTACTAATTTGTTAAGTAAATGTATTCACAACCAATCAAACTTCGATTAGTAAATGTATATATATTTTCACATTTAATAAAAATATATGTAAAACGCCATGATATGATTAGCTGCACGGATATATCGCACGTGTTTCTCTAATTAATTCGGATATAATGATATAATTATAACAAATTTATTCAATATTGAAACAAAAATAATTTAATTATTATAATATTGCTAGGAAAAAAAGTCTATTTGAATTAATTTCTGATATAACTTTTAAAATACTATTTGGATTTATCTTAAATTTAATGTAAGTTTCAAAAATAATTGTTTTAATCAATTTTTATTATTTAATTCCAAATCATGTATTTCGTTCTCAACATAGAAAAATATAAATTAAACATTGTAAATACAAGATTATTATGCACTAATATCAATAAAGATTACAAATATAATATAATACAAATATTTATTCGATAACTATTATTTTCATACTGTTAACATAATAATTTTGATTCACTGTGGCAAATATCTATATAAATTCAACGTGTCGAGAAGAGAATCAATTATAATATGAAACGTTACTAAATAATACAAAGCAAAGACTTTCAGGACATATGTTGATTAAACATCTTTTGCTCCTATTAACCACATACCACGATCGTTACAAGTTCATCGAACTTTTTCTTTTTGATCACCTCATATACTTACTAGGCTAATAAACATTTTTACATTGATTTGATATTTTTAAAATCTTAGGTAAACGATACGAGGTAAGTGATTTACCATTTTACTGTTTTGACCTGTTTTCTTCAACATATATATACAGTGATTGTAGCGTTGAAATCCGTCCCCGTAATAAAAATGTGTATCTCTCGCGCCAAGCTCGCGTAATCGATATTAAAAGAGTGCCAACTCGCGCCACGCGTGTTTACGTTTTTCGGGGAGACGATGCGTTTTCACCTGCCTCGCTCGTCCTTCGCCAGCCTTAAAATCGCATGCAGGTAGAATGACGTCAGACGGCTGCAGGCAAACCGGTT
>NW_006263931.1:45216-47398 GCF_000469605.1 Apis dorsata
CCGCACGAAAACCGCTAGCCACGACCTCGACTCGCCATGGAACGCATCGCCGTCGCAACCTTATACGCGATATAGCGTATTCCTTTCGATCGAGCTTCTTTCGCGCTCGATCCATCCGTGTCGAGTGCTCCTCTCCGGGAGGAATCGAATATCCCCCTCCCCCTCGATAAGTGGCGTGGTAACGATAAAATTCTATGAGAAATGAAGAGAGAGAGAGAGAGAGAGAGAGAGAAGAGGAAGGGAGGGAAGGGAGGGTTTACAAATCCAATCTAGGCGAAGTCGATCCCTCCTCGATTCCTACTCGTTACGGATCGTGACGCGTGCACATAGGAAGGCAGAGAGCATGGTATTGGATCGGAAGCATCGCCGCGCACCCACGTACCGGGCATTAATCTTTAGCCAGTGTGTTTATCCGTCTTGGGTGTTTAATTTCCTCTTTTTGACGTGGCCATTTCCGCCCCACCACGTGGCAACCTCCTTCATATTTATATATATATATATGTGTTTGTCAACGAATCTCATCTCGACACGAGGCGAGGGAGAGAAAAAAACAAAGCTGGTCGTCGATCGCCTCGTTACACGGTTGACGAGTTTATGTACGAGGGAACGAATATTCGTCCAAGGTGATCTTTCGATGTAAAAAAAAAGAAGGAGGAACGGGAACGAGTAACGTTTGTCTTTTAAAAGAAAGCATAGGTGTGTAAATATAGGAGGAGAGTAACGAGGAGAGTAAGGATGAATCGAAGATGGGCAGGTTGCCAAAAATTCCCCCTCGTAAACGCAACGGTTGAGAGACCATTTCTCGTTAGAAAATGTTCAATTCTCGAATTGGAACGTCTTTGCAATTACATAACGCAACGCACAATGCGACGTGACGAGTAAAATAGTGGTTGAAAGAAAATTGTTGGAAACGAGCGAACGAGAAAACGAGGTCAATTAGAAAAACGGTACAGTAGCAACCGGGCGAATGGTTAAAAAAAAAAAAAAAAAAAAAAAAAAAAAAAGGGGGGAGGAAGGCAACAGGCAGGATTCCCCGTAGAATTTTCGGTCGTTGGATTTTTCTTTTTTCTTTTTCTTTTTTTTTTTTTTTTTTTCAACTCTGAACGAAAGAAAAACCGAAAGGTTCTCTTTTTCCGCCGCAAACGTTCCCCGAAGAAATCGGATCCGAATTTAAGACGACCATTTCCGCTGATAAACGTCGAGATTAACGCGTTCGTGAAATACCCGGTTCGAATACCGAGCGAAAACGATCATTTTCTCCCTCCGTTCCGGCGAGAACGAAACCCTCCAACGATGGAATTACGAGCGGCAATTTCGGAAAATGCCGATACCGTGCGCCGTTCCAAAGCTGGGAATTTCAATACGAACGGCGCATAAATGTAACACGATGAATTCGACGATAAGTCCGAAACGTACCGTGTTTCGTCTCGGCCCGTGCCGCGAATGGGACCATACCGCATAGAGGGAACCTTGCCAAATGTTTTTTTGCGTTAAACTCGACGCCCGACTTGAAAGGTGACCCACGCGAATCGCATCGAGAACAAAGTTACACCAGCGATCGATAGTTACATACACGAAAGGACAGAAGGAACATATATATATATATTGTGACGCATCAAACGTGCGTCAAACGTTCTCCGTCGCACGGAGAACTGTTACGCGATAGTTTTAGCGTGGAAAGGCACGAAGTGTACTTGGAAAGAGGGAGGGAGGGACGAGTAATCGCGTAAAAAAAACATGGGGCGAGATGTGGTTTCGATCCGTGGCACGTAGAGGAAAGTTGCGTAAGAAAGTTAAGACGAAAAAGTTTACGCTCGGAAAGACTACTTTCGGCTCATGAAAGTCAATGTCGGCGGTGGTACTTAAGTAAGCACGATGGCGGAAACGTATGCGTAACCCCGAGGATCCGCGCTTCTAGTCGAGCAGAGACAGGCGCGGCGAGTTTTAGCAATCACCGATGTCTCTTGAAAAAGAAAACTTTCGCGGAAACTTAATCGGGATCGCTAAGCCATAGACTCGTCCAACTTCGATTCGAACGCGAAGAAATCGAATCTCTGATCGACGAGATAAAATAGTTGTGAGAGTGTGAGCAAAATTCACGTAAAAATGTATCTTTATAATTTTTGTAAAGAGAGATTTTTCTAATTAAAAAAACTCTGTTAAAAATCGAAAAAAAAAAAAA
>NW_006263931.1:47660-52506 GCF_000469605.1 Apis dorsata
ATGTTCAAAGATAAAACTATGTCGTGAAAATAATCCTCACTGGGGATATGAAATGTTTCTGTTTCTTTGGAATTTCACCGGCTCTTTCTCTCTAAAATTATATCTTTCATCACTGATATACTTCGTAACTCACAAAAATAAATCGAGAAAAAAATAAATAACAATTCGAGCGAATATAATAACAAAGATTCGACTCTCAATTTTTTTTAAACTCATTTATTTATTTTTAATCATCGAGTAATATTTTCATCGTCCATTATTAAAAAAAAAAATCGAGGAAACAATTTTTCAAAATCAATCGTAGAATCAGCAAAGGCACGAAAAGATAAAAAAAAAAAAACAAAAAGGGAATATGAAAAAGTAAAGGTATAAAGTTGAAAAAATGTGGTGCGAGTCGGTGATATCTCGATACTTCGGGGTATGTCCTATCCAGGCCAGGCGATAATCCGTCCCGTTGAATCAACCGAAAATCAATAGTCGCTTGTGACGCCTCGCCTCGGACAATGCAGACTTCTCACTAACCTTATCTCGTTCGTGTCCGATAAATCGTATTCGCGATATACTTTTGTCGGTGTGCGGTGACAGGCGACCCGGTGCCGTTACGACGCGATTACTTCTCGGGTCGCGAACACCGTCACTATGCGACCAACACATCGTTAACGTTCCTGTTCGTTACATTACGGCCAACTTTGTAATTGATCCTGATAACGATGAGAACGTAAACGACCGAAAGATCGAACCCACGAGCTAATCAAACGCGAAATCTATCGCTACCGTTAATAATTATTCAATTGAGATTTATATCATTTTAATACGACTTCGCGCCACGATCGATATACTTTATATATGTTTCTGAACAAAATGAGCATCTTGTGATTTTCGATTATTTTTATTTCTCGATATTAATGTAATTTATTTATATTATGAATATCCGTGTGAAGTGTCTTAATGACACAGAGGAAGATCAAATATATAGTTAAGATTTTATTTTATAAATTTTTAATTCGTGTGAAAAATAGAAAATAAATCAATGAATTTTCTTCGTTTGAAAAATGAAAAAATTTTTGATATTTTTGTATGCTGAATCTGAATTAAGCTATAAAAATTATTATTACTTTATTTGTTTAAATAACATTTTTATTTTAATATTTTTGTCAATTTCGTTCTATCATCACTTTCTTTCTTTGTAAAGTTGAACTTGATTTATAAAATTTTTTCTCTGAGATATATCTTTGAAGTTATTCTTGATCATTGATTACAAGAAGGGAACTTATGAAGATTCTGATTTATTTTTTTTCAAATAGGAGATTAATAAAATGAGATGTATATTTATAGTTCTTTAAACAACAAGATAAAATATTTTTTAATTTTATTCATATCCAAGAATAAAAATTTTACGATGATAAATCAAATTTATTTATATAAATATATTACTATATTTACATGTATGCATTATACACAATGCAAAATATATGAATTTCTTCAGTTTACTCGATTTTGCTCGGTATTTAAGTTGAATCTTTATATGAAATATGAATGACAATAAATTGTCGAAAAATAATTTTTTCAAAACGATTATATGCCAACAATTAACGCCATATTCCATATGCTTTTATATTATTATATTCCATATGCTTATAATTGATAAGATAAAGTAATATATGTATATTAATATTAATAAACAGGATATTGTCAAAACTATGCAATTTACATTAAATCAATGCAATATTATATCATGAATAACGTTATTTATAACGTTGCTTTTTTGTTGTAACATATTTTTATATATATTTTTTAATTATTTTTATTTTTATATATTTTTACACCATTTCATTTTTTAAATAAAACAATATTTCCTTTGTTGTGATATTATTAAAATTTATTTTCTTAGCTCTTTTCGTTGTTCATTAAAATATATTTAAAATAAAAACATTCTTCAGCCTAATGTAAAGTACTACTGAATATATGTTATCTTAATATATAACCAAACAAGAAAGAAAAACATTTACACAACACATTTTTAATTTCAATTTTCAATCATCAAAAAATAAAAATTAATCACTTGTATAAGAATACAACACCATTGAATTAAATCGGATAATTCGGGCGTCGAATATAATCGAAACTTTACTGTATACCGTCGTTTTGTTTTTGCTTTGTTCGTTTCTCAATGATAAACCGAACGTTGATTATACTACACGGTGGGTCTTCTCTGGCGATGAGAAGTAACACGAGAATCCAACTCGCTTGCGCGACGCATTCCATCGATTCTCGTTAACAGATATCGCGTGTTCGCCGCTCCTACGATTTCTTCGATATAATTAGCGCGAAAACGTGACTCGAGATTATCGAGCAAATCCAAACTCGAGCCGTTTCAAGTTTAAATCCAAGCGTTTTAAATCGGGCATAGGGAAGTCATCGTCTCGCCTAGAGGGTACGCGATAAAATTTCTTCCTTTTTTGCAAACCGTCCAATTCAACTTGAATCCTTTATCCCTCGTAGAGAATGATCGATATGAAAATTTTTAATCGGTAAATTTTCATCTCGATAAAGCCCCTTGTAGCGAGGTGTAACGAGCGTTTCGTTCGATTTGACCGCAATTACCGGGCAACGATTGCGTTACATCACGCTTTATCGAATTAACGTATGCGCGAATCGCGTTTCGGTGCACCGCCTCACAACGCGTCAAACGTTGATGGACGAAAACTACATTTTCACCCGGTTATATTAACGCGGTTACGCGTCACTCTGTCCCACCAACTTTGAAATTTATGTTGCTCGATTGAACGTATAGACGGGCGGGTAACGTCGTTGCGATCCTACCGGATGCGTCGCGAAACTCGATAAAAAAGAAGGAGGGGCGGAGGGGAGAGGAGGGGAGGGAGGAAAGCACGAGAGAAGGAGAATTCAAACAAAATTCAACAATCGGCCACGCTTCGTTTGAAAGAAATTCCGCGATATCTCTGCCCAACGACTCCGATATTTCGCATCGACGTATTCATCGAGATGATAAAGCCACGATCGACGATTTTTTCGAAAGGAGACAAAGGAGGATAAGAAGGAAGGAAGTGACGCGTGATGGAAAATTTTTTATCTCTTCCTCCCTAAGAGGCACGGTTATTTCATTGTACTCAATGTTCGGCCAAGTATGTGTTCTACTGGATTTTATAGTTTCGTTGTTATAATATATATGTAATATTGGTTAAATTTTTATATTTTGCTATATCGTGCGTAAAGTATAAATATATATAAAAGTATAAATATCGTACACTTTCTTTTATTTGATTTAATTAGGTATTAAAGTTATTATTTTCAAATTAACAATGCGTCTCTATTTGAATAACATAGTTATAGAAATAATATTAATTATGTAGAATTATAATAACTTGGAATTATATGATATAATACTTAACTTTGTTAATACCCTATTTAAAGTTCTTCTTACATTTAATAGAGTGAAACTCTATTTATATTGTCAAGGGACAAGCACGTTCACATAACCAGGCTATTCACATAATAGGAGTCTAGCTAAATCTCGTTAACTATGATTTTTCATTCAATAAGAGTTCACGTTCATAAAAAGAAACTTCGTTACATGAAATATTATAACAATTTAAAATTTAAAAATAATTTTGCAAACGAAATAACTTTCTTAATTGGAATCGTTAAAAAGAATTAATTTTTTACTTATTTTGTATCATAGATTCAATTTCTAATTATATTATATTTCGATTATGTAATTTCGTTAATGTAAATGAAGTTCTATTATCCATTTAAAAATTTTGTTACCATTTGATGATATAATTAAAATAATAATTATATAATTTATTTAATTTACATTTTAAATAAAAATCTTAATTATTTATATCCATATAAAGTAAAAATCTAACGTTCAATTCATAATTCTCGTTATAATTTTCAACCTACATCAATGTTTCCCAATACACAGTTTCTCGTCAAATATTTTCTACGTGATTGAATCCGTATAAATCAGACTGGCAACGTTCTTTTACGAGACTCTTGTAATTATCGCGATAGTTTGATAACGACGCCAAGGAAGCGAAAAAATGTAAAGCAAGAGGGATCGAGATCCGTTTTATCGCAACTTTCGAATCGAACGAGGCAGTTTGTTGCACGTGGAATTTACCGGCTAGGCTCCGTTCGCTATCGTTCGTCGAGAGATGATATCTCCATTTCCAGTGTATCCCTCTTGGACCAAAAGGAGACGCGTGGTAAAGCAGTTGTGGCGTGACAAGAAGGATGCCAACCGGACCCCGCCTATCGTTCTTCCTTCTCGTTAAGTCCATCCGCGATCCTGCTTTTATTTCTTCCTCTTTTTCTTCTCCCCCCCTCCTCCTGTACCCGGAACTCGTGACCGCGATGGATCGTGCCGATAGCTCACGATTAGCTTTTATTCCGCTTTTCCGGAATATTTCTTCTACCCATTCTCAACCCCGCCTTTGTTCCAATCTACACCGTTCATCGAGCGATCGCTTTTTTCTTCCCTCGTTACAAATCCTCTGCAAATCAGCTTACTTATCGAGCCTTCGACTCGATCATCTTCCCTTCACGATGCAACCGAAGAGGACGAACGATAGCTTCGGATATATTTTAAGAAAAAAAAAAAGAAGTCTTTCTGTTCGGAAAGAAAAGACAAGAGGGACAATAGTCTTTCCTCGCCCCTTCCTCTTCGTTCTATAGTTACTCCTCCTCTGATCTTCCTGCCCCTATCGTTCCCCCTTTTACGATTCGATCTATTCTCCGCGCGGATAGGGGAAAACTTTTCTCTCGCGATCGAGTCAATAACGATATCCGAAAAAAAAAAAAAAAAGAAAGAAGAAAAAAG
>NW_006263931.1:52560-57600 GCF_000469605.1 Apis dorsata
AATCGAAATTGACCGCGGCTAAAACTCTCTTCCGTTCAATCGCGTATTGAGAAAGTTAGTTTCAAGCTCGACCGATCTTGACTTCTCGACCGGACTCGTCGACTCTCCCCTCCCCCCCTCTCCTTCTCGCTTCCTATCTTTCATCGTATTCAACCTTCGATTTCCAGTACGTAGGATACATACATACATACATACATATATATACATGTATGGATCGCTTGAAACGTCGTTCCTTCGTAAACGTGATCGATTCGCGAGCGAGCGTATTATGTTAAGGATGATGAATAGTCGTGGCTGACAGAATGGTGTCTACACCAGAGAATCAGGTGTCAAGGCTGCGGTTTATTCGCGCTCAAGGATCCCTTGTTCGACATTCTTCCTCTCCATTATTAGTTATAAATCATCGTGCACCGTTTTCATCGCGATAACGAATATTGTTTTTCTTTTTCTATATTCGAATAATAAAGAGACACTCGGAGACACTCGAGTTACGAATATTTCATTAGGCGCGGTGGAGGGGGGATTAAAACGGTGGAGGAATTGGCGCGAAAAAGTATAAAAGGAAGACATACGGTAACGGTTTAAAAAAAAAAAAAAAAAGGGAAAGGAAAAAAATGAAACTCAGGGAGGGGGAGAGGAGGAGGAAGAGGAGGAAATATACTCGGACGCGAGTGTTCGCTCGTGTTAAACCTTCCTTTCATGCAAAATGGTTATGCGCTATTGCATAACTCAGTTCCCTCCTATTCTCCCGACATCGATTAAAAATTTAATAAACGCCTCGATGCCTCGGCGCGATTAAAACGTTTTAAACGGGAGAAAAATGTTCGCCCTATCTCGGGCTTTCCGTTTCATTTCGAATCTTTCGAATGAAACGATCGTCGTTTTAATCGTGACGTAATTAATAATAAGCGAAACACAAGAAATCGTTTCGACATCGATATACACCTCCCCTCCTCGTTACGCCCCTATTGCAATACAAATCCCGATTAAAAATAAACGCCTTGGTTTCGAGAAAGCGACCGATTGAAAAATAACTTTAAACGCCCCACCATACCGTAATGTATATACGGTATGTATTTCACTTTCGTTTTGATCGATTCGAGCACAGGAATAATTCCACCGCCGATGAAAAATTTCATTCGAACGTAACAACCGGCGTCGTTGCGAAATCTCTCTCTCTCTCTCTCTCTCTCTCTCTCTCGCTCTCTCGCTCGCTCTCTCTCGCTCTCTCTCTCTCTCTCTCTCGATACATTTTAAATGGACGGTACTCGAGAACTCTCGACTTGTCGAAAATGGACAGCCAGTCAATACGCCAAGATATCAATGGGATACGCGTTTTTTTTTTTTTTTTTTACGAATAAAACGAAACTATCGATCGAAGTGAAATTTAACCAGATTCATGGATATTGAGATTAATTCGGAAGAGACGGAATTCGTGTGAAATTATTCGTATAAATTCCTCGATGTTGCAGTCATTTAATTAAATGAACTTCTCTTAGATCTTGGATAACACGTGAGTATTTTATCTTATTTTGAGATTGGTATAAACTTTTGATTTTTGCGGGATATAGATTTTTATGAAATTTTTCTGCATGTAATATAAGATGATTGTTATGAATATGTAAATAAAATTCGATGTAACAGCAATAATTTTTGTTGATATCTTGAAAATTATGAATTTACGGCAATCCAAATTATAATCACTGTAATCGATCAAATTATCGTATCTTCAAGACTCGTTGTCTCGATAAGTAAAATGGATTAATTAATTTTTTGAACTGAGTAAAAAATCGAAAGAGTTATTTTAATTTATTAAATTGTAGATATAAAATTATTGCTATTATAAAATAACATCATTTTTCGATCAAGGACAATTTTTTAAGTAAATATCTAGCAATTTCTAAATACTGTGAAAATGAATAAAAAAATAATTATATATTCAAAAGAATAAATGGAAGAAGATTATATAAAAAAACTATTAGCTTTCTAACCTTTTTCTAATATAACATAATTTCATTCAGTATATAAAGAATCATAATATATAAAAAGCCAATTATATTATATAAATTCTTTGAAAATAACATACATATTAAAAAAAAATCTTCAAATTTTCAATCGATGAATCAATCAAATAATCATTTTCAATTATTTAATATCAACTTAATTAATTTGTCGATTGAAAATTTAAACAATAAAGAGACTTAACTAAACTACACATAAATCAGTTTCAAAGAATGCAACTTATGATTTTCTCCATATGATACTATAATGTAAACACCAAACCATTACAAGATTTCAATTAATTACAAATATCCTAAAAAAAAAAGAAAACGATCCATCTCTTCCAGAATTGTGATAAAAACCAATCGTTGTAATCAGATTTCGGGTTGAAACAATTTCCTCGAAAATTAAGACAGACCGAGGTGGCACCAACCCCTTATATATCAAGGTAACGCTTACTCTATCGCGAGTTATTTAAAAGACTGACACTATAAATCGCGAAACTAGCTTCGAAAGTATCGCCGTTTCGCGTAGATACACATCCAACCTCTTCGCGGCAGTTATAAAGGCGGCTTGCTCTCTCTCTCTCTCTCTCTCTCTCTCTCTCTCTCTCTCTCTCTCTCTCTCTCTCGAAGCGTCAGCGTATCGCGAAACTTTTCGCATTTTCTTCCTCCGGTCTTTTATCTTCCGCGACTGCTCGCAATAAAACCAGTGTCCCGATTCCCCGATTCTATCTATGCACGCGAAACCATCATCCCTGTGCCCCCTTCGTTTTTCATCTCTCCGTGAAAGAACGCGAGGAGGTTCATCCTGATTGTACAAAATCCGAGATGTCGTTTCCATAAAACTTCCTTTCCCTTGCCCATACCCCCTCCTCTTTCTCTCTGTCCCTTCGAGGAAACAAAGTCGATACAAGTCGATACAAAAAGTTGCAAGGATTTAACTATCGTGGCGAATATCCGATTATTATCGCGAAATGAACGGATCGTAATGATAGAGTTGAAAGAGGAACAATTATCCTGTGGATAACGGAATTATCCTTGTATTGCACGCTCGAATACGGCGCGTGTTTACGCGATTTTCGCCCGATTTAACCGGCGCCTGGGGAGGGGGAAGGATCGGTGTCCGGATATTCCTAACATCGGAATAACGACGACAACGGGAGAAGCAATGCCACTCGTATCACTCGCAAGCTGCAACGGCAGCAGCCAACAATCAGGTCAGATTTAATGATCGTGCCTGCTGACGGATGTTTAAACGCGCATTAAATGCGACCGCGTGATGGGAAAGATGGTTCCGACCACGGGGCGGAAAACAGATTGAGGNGATCGGTCCCGAGAGTTCGTCGATAGAATTTTAAAAACTCGCGCGTTCCTATATTTTTTAATCGTTTGCGCTCAAACGAACACAACTTCATCCGTTCGGTGAGTTTCTTAGATAATTTAAAATGATTTTGTACACAATTAACGTACAAAAATTTTATATTTAAATTTATATATATATATAAATTCATAAATATATAAATAAATTTTAATATTCCGATATTTTATGTATCTTTATATGTAAAGAAAATTTGTCTAATATTAAAGTTTACATCGTTGTTTTGTGTGATATTTTAATAATAACGTGATTGCCAAGATACATCCTTAGTCAGGTTAAATATCATTAAATGTCGTTTCATGTTTTCTTATTTTATTGAGAGCAAAATCCCAACAACATTTTATATTCTTCTTATACTATATTTCTATTTTCATCGTCAATTTCTTAACGAATAGAAATAATTTCGTTATTTAATAACGAAAAATCAAATTCATCTTCTAATTTCGAACTAATTTCATTACATTGTAAGCATTCCATGTTTACAAAAACTTTGAAAATAATATTCTATTCCCACGATTATCAAACTCGCACAAACACCGAAAATGTAATAATTCGATCAGGATCTAATTTGAGATAAAAAAAAAATCTAACCATTCGATAGTTACATTATTCTACGCTTTATAAAATTAAAGAGTTTAGGAATTTATTCGTGAAGCAATATTTTCAAAAAATCAAACGTAAATAAATAACTGTCGCCGTTCGAATTGCCGCATCGATCCAAATAGTGGAAAGTCACCTCTCGAGTTATCAAACCGAGTCAGAGGAGTTATCATTGGAGCGCAAAGAATTGATCGATACTTTCGATTGGGATGAATTTTTCCCCCGCGGAAACGATCGATGCTTCCGTCCAGATTTCGGCGGATCCTCGAAGGGAAAGGGAGAAACTTGCACGGCGAAAGATCGTCTCGCATCCAGCTATAATACAGGGGAACTGTGTGCAAGCCTTTATGACGTATCAAACGTAATACGGCAACAAGCATTCTCGAGGAAGGAAACCTCAAACCGACCTACCAGTTCTGACATCTTAAACCCATTAAGATACCGAGTTTAACCAAGATTTGTTGGCATTGTACAACTGCAAGACGTATTAATCCGATTTACGTCGATCCGCTAATTAACTTATCGTGGCTGACGAGGAGCCGAGCTGCAGCGCGGCGCTGCAGCAAGAACGGAAACGTTCGCTTCGTTTCCCTATTTCTCGCCTCCCCTCGATAAAACTGGAAATCAAACTAAAAAGGTGGTCCACCCACGTTCCGTATACGTTTCAACTCCCGTTATTTCACGTTAAACGTGACTTAACTACTGTAACGACTCTTTAAATTTTGTCGAAGGAGCGCAGAGTACAGTTGGAATAACGAGAGAAAGTCGCGCGGATTTTCTTCTGGATTCTTATGGAGTTTCGGTTTAAATTCCCGGATATTGCCGAAGATCATTAGCAGGCTGCGATGAAAAGTTGAGGAAAACGGAGAGGAGCGGTGCATACAGGGGGAGAATCACAGGCGACCATAAAATCGTTTGGTCGAAATGGCGCTCCTCAACTTTTCTCCTTAGCTACGCGATTTCGCGCTACTTTTCGCGAACAACAAACTTCCATGAACTCACCTTTCTCGAAGCTAACTCCTTTCCCCTCTTTCTCGCTCTCGTTTCTCCCCCCCCCCC
>NW_006263931.1:57828-63847 GCF_000469605.1 Apis dorsata
GATTCACGTGCCAACGCGACGCGATCTCTCCCTCTCTTCCTCTTTGTCCCGCGCCAAACTTGCCGAACTTTCGCCGATATACCTTTTCAGTTATAGATATCTCTCGAGTTGTAGTCATTAAAAAATAAAATTCTTTCAACTCAATTTATTAATCTTCTCCATATCGAATGGGAAAGTAAGTAACGAGAATTATTGGTCATTGTCGAGTCAAATCCATTCAAAATATTCAAGTTTGAACTTTTAGCATCTTTCGATAAATAAAAACTCTTCTCTGATTAGTCGTTATTGATTGTTAATTATCATAAAGAGAAATTAAGTAACATGTTTTTATTTAAAGTAAAATTTTTAGTGATATATAATTGAATTTCATTCAGAATAAATAATATAATGTCCAATATTATCTATTAATATTCATTTTTATTAAAATTTATTAATTTATTATAATGAGATTATATTTTGTTTATCAAAGTGAAATAATTATATTCTTCGTATAAAGTAATATTATATTATTCGTATTTAATTGATTCAAGAAAAACATCTTGGAAAAACATGGCTTTCTCGAAAAATCAACAATAGCAGTTACATCACTATTATTCTGAATCACTTGAATGGCGATATATTAATGTACGTTTGTTCGATCTTCATAACTGCGCTGTTAATTATTAAGTTTCCTAGGAAAAATATGTATTAATTTTGATTTTGAATAATTGGCAGCACGAAATTCAATTTTCTATGTCTTTTATACAATAAATTAAAATCATCATATCTTTTGAAAACTACGAAATGCTAACTATTTCAAATCATTCTAAATCTTTTGTCAATATTTTTCTTGCCTTTACAACGTGATCTTTTATATGCAACAACTTACATTACGACCCACCTCAAGATTACATTGCTTATGTATGTCGTAAATTATGACGTGATATTTATTTTCCAAATTTTTATCAAAAATTCAATGTACTATTTTCACGTAAAACTATATATAAAGTTGTAAATAAAGTTTTGCATATAGCTTCGTACTTGTATCTTTTTTGTAATTATAATCGAAAAAAAATCTTTAAAATCTCGTTTTATTATTTATTTATTGTTTTTATTTAAAATTTCATAATATTTCTTTTTTTTAAAAGATATGAAATTATCTGAATCACTTGGCGATATATTAATATAAAGATCAAACGTTTGTTCGATCTTCACAACTACGATGTTAATTATTAGGATTTTTACAAAAATTGAACGTTTTACTCGAGTATTACGTAACAATAATTCTCATTTAACGTTAAAAAAATTTCTTTATTATTTTTTATTATGTTTTTTACAGAGGCAAGAAGTATTTACAAAAACAAATGAATATTTTGAAAAAGATGTCAAGAAAATAAGATATTATTAAAAAATATTCCTTTTGTTGATTTTTCTTTAAAAGTAAAATATATTATCTATTCTTTTCTCTTTTTTTTTTATGCAAAAAACTATTTTGAGTTTTATAATAAAGTAAAGATGAATATTGAGAATAAGAGTGATTTTTGTATTAAACGTTGTGCTTTCATTGCGAATAGAACGTAATTACATGTCATGCTACGTATAACAAGTTGACAAGTTGTATTGTAAATCAGTTCATGTAACATTACAGCGAGTTAATTGGTTTCTTTTTTGAGGATTTTTTTCCTTACAATTTCAATACGTTCAAGGATTTTCGCGATGTCTGATATCATCGTATTGGAACCGAGAATACAAGTCGTATTGTGAACTTTTAAAATTATTTATTTGTATTAAAAATTTTTCGATACATTAAACAAATTTTAACGATTTTTTTTTAAAAGAAAACAAAATTTCGTATATATTTTTTGCTCTTTTTTTTTATCATAAAAATCATCATAAAAATCAAATACATTTAAAAATACGAGGAAAAAAATCGAAGAAAACAATCCAATTAACAATTTTATGCAAAGAGTAAAGAAATATTCAATAGTGTTAACTCGATATAATAACGGTATGGTATGACGTGTAGGATATTTGTATCGATTACTATGCCCCTTGCTTATTTTTTCGATGATAAATTGTAACCCTATCAATTCGAAGATAATCATTTTTTAAATAAATTTTGATTATTAATTTATTTTTTCTATTTAAAACATTTACTTTTTTAATTTCGGAAATTTATAATTGTAATTTTTCTGATCAAATCTTAATTAAAAACCTTAAGAAACGAAGCTTCGTAAATTAAGTTAACTTTTGTTTTCTATTAAGTGAAAAATATTATATTATAAAAATATATTTAGATCATTATAGAAAACATTTAATTTAAAAATTAATCCAATATTTTTTAAATAATTTTTTAACCAAAATCAATTTTAAATTTGCATCTATTATTGTATTGTACAGTGGTCAATTACTGCGTCTCTCGCGAAAAGTTTTTCGATAAAACATAATCTTAGTTTGTGATAAATGAATAGTGTACGGGAAACCAGTATCCAAAAACTGCGTTAACTACCTTAAAAATAAACTTCTCTTTTACTTCACTCGCGAAACGAAATGTTTTAACTAATAGAAAAATTAATACACACAAAAACGAAACGAAAAAATATTCTTAACATTTCATTCCATAAATATTCAAAAATTTTAATATTACAAATATTTCCTAATTGGGCCCTATTCACACGTTTCATTCGTTCACTTTTAAGTTACTTTTAGGTATTTCCTCGTGCCGTTCCGAATACCGTTCGAGTATTTAGAAGGAGAAACAAGATTAACTCGAAACGGGATTAAAAGCTTGGCCGTGTTCGATCTAGCCGAGCATTATTCCGGTTTCGTTTCCACTTGGCGCGTTCGCCGTGAAACGTTACGCGAGCCGAAGCGAAATCTGAGATTCGTTCCCGGCATTATCACCCGCGCCGAACACAGCGGAATCCAATACTCCTTACGTGGGTAATCCAGCGGGTCGCGTTTAACGTCAAGCACCCGAAAGCCGACCGTGTGACTGACGCGCCGTTAAAAATATGCATGACGTCGAACGTAAAAATATTTTTATACTCTACGAAGGAACGAAGAAACCGGCTGCATATTCCCCGCCGATTATCGCACCGAGAGCTCGATCCAAGCTGCTATTCCGATCGATCCGTGAAAACCAGGATAATATTATAATGTATTGGCAAAGAAACGTTCGATGGTCGAAAGAGTACCTGCGAACAAAATCAATCGAGCAACGCTTGTAAATGTTTAACTTTTAAAAGAATTTCAGCGCAAAGCGGGTTTTCTTTTGTGACTATTTCTATACAATGATACAATGTTTGTTCATTATCGATAGATTTTTCTCGATGAAATAATCGAATTCTAATTTATCAGCAATAATATTTTTTTCTCGGCCATTTTGCATATTTTTCTCCGAGATTAATGTTTCTTTAACGTCGAGTCAAAGCAGTTTTTGTTTTTAATTTCAGTTAAAGTTGTTACAAAAAAAAAAAAAAAAAAAAAGATGCTCTCTATTGCTACAAAGATTCGTTTCTTCGGCGTTTCTGCGGCGTAACGTAGACAGAACGGATCGATAATCGTTATCGTTATGAATTTTATTTCATTCCTTGATAATTCCATATTTTCACTAAAAGAGAAACGCTTGGAGTTTCGCTTTAAAACGGATTACTCTTTCTACGTCGCAATTTCGCGTCACCGAGCTCGTGCACTTTCCTCCGCTAAACTATAACGTGCTCTGTGTAACTGACATAATTACGGTACCAAGAATGCGTGATGGTAATCCCAATTGTACAAGGCGCGTATTTTCCCCGGGATAAAGGAAATCTCGTTCGCGATTAAATGCAAGTACAACGTCGTTGCGACCTTATCGACGTGACGTTCTTGGATAATGGGTTGTCGGTAAAGGCTAACCGCAAGATCGAACTTTAACCTTTTCGAGTGCAGCACACGTTGTCGAGTTGAAACGTGGCGCACGCACGTTTCGTTTATTCGATCCTTCGACAACGAGATTGATTGAAGGGATTTGATCGAAGAATAAAATAACCTTATCGATAACTCTCGATTTACCTTTATCCTGACTCGTTAAAGTTAAGTATGCATGTTCAGGCTCGTACACATATGCATATTCGTATTATTACGCAACGATTTTTCGTGACCTCCTAAAGAGAGAGATCCGAGATTCTGCGACCCCATTACCGGAATATGCAATTACGCTAACAAATTACGCTAACTAAATCGATTTTTTCTTCCCTCTTATTATCCTATATAACATTTCCAAGCAATCCGCTCTGAAAATAATTAATTCTTAGTCTTCAGCTATATTATTACCTCTTCTGTTTGTTTCTGACATTTTCTCTTTTTCCCGATTTTAATTCCTTCTTTGTACTTTTTTCTTTCTTTTACCTTATATTTCTTTTTTTACATAATATATCAACAATCGTAACGTTATTTTATACAAGGAAATTCATTTTTAAATAAAATAAGTACTCGTACACGATTTTGATAAATTCTACTTTCCATACTCGCTTTCACCTAATTTCAGGTGCGCGTTCGCCAAGGTCATAGATATTCTACAGCTTATCTCGAAGTTGGGAAAGTAAACGGCCTTAAAATGAAGTCGTGATTCAGTAAGCGAATCCTTAAAAGGAACAAACCACTAACTGCGCTTGAAATCAGATATATAAATCGCAATGAAATCTTTTTTCATGAAACAATCGGGGGATTGGGGTCGAGATCGTGAGCGTAAAATGGCAATTGATCTCGGTACATAATTGATGATGCGGCAATGACTCGAGATTAACCTTTAGCATACCAAGTGATATTCGAAGATATGTATTTTTTTAATGTCATAACTATTAGAAATATAATCTTTAGTCATTTTTTTTGTCACGTGTCACGTTATTAGTTCCAATATGCATGGACGATTACAGAAAAGAAAATTTTTATAGATGCAATACTTTTTGTAAAAGAAAAATTAAAAATTATATACGAGAATAGATGTTTTTTGAATAGATACAATTAAATTTTTGTACATTGGTTTTTTTTCTTTTGTTTCAAATTTTTCAATAATTGAAATTAGATTATAACTTATATTATCGTAATATTTTTTATCAAAGGTTGTGCAAACAGATAGAATAAACGATCCAGTTATCGTTTTTTAACAATTAAATTCTTTTTAATTTCTTTAAAAAATTTCTTTAAAAAAGAAATATTCTTTAAGAAGAAATTAAATTACCGTGTTATTTATAATTAATTAAATTAATATTTTATTATTATATTATTATATTACGTATTCTTTTGATATAAAGGATAACTTTTATTTATCTATATAAATCATTGCAATAATTTTTTCTAAAATATGATTAAATTAAAATATGAAGAAAATATTATTCTGTGAAACAATGTATATAATTTATAGAAAGTGCTACGAGAGACTAATAAAGTAAAAAATTTATTACATTCATCAAACATAAAAATAAATTTCTATATTATGAAAAATCAGAAGTAGATGACTAAATTAATAATTTATTATTAGAAATTCATAAATATCTCATATCTCATAAATACAAGAAAAACTTTATTTTATATATCCTATTAATATTTTTCATTTTTAAAATATTTATACAAAACGTAAAAAAATAAATGATGATCAATTCTTCGCAAATATTAATGCAAAAATTTTCAAACCATTATTAGCACTTTTATTTATACATTTTTCTATCTTATATTTACTTACTAATATCTATTATATGAATGTCAAAAATATTGTAACATCCAATGAATAAAATCGATGACTTTTAATTCCTCTAATTAAATTTTAACAAAAATAATCAAACAATAAACACATTATGATCAAAAATTAAATCAATATAAAAATAAAAAAAAAGAAAATTAAGTATCTCATTTTAATATGCTAAGAATTATCAATTAAATCAATATATCTATATAACGTGTTTTTAATTGTAGTAAAAGTATCTTTGATACCGTTATTATTTTTTCACGGAGATATCTGCTGCTCCGTTCGATGATTGTACGAAAAAAAAAAAAAAAGAAA
>NW_006263931.1:64072-78920 GCF_000469605.1 Apis dorsata
GGATTTATCTCGGTGCGGAAATGATCGAGAAAAGCGTAATCGGGGCGAGACGCATAAGTACTAAGAAACTCGACTCACCGATGGCGTAACAGAGGATCAACAGGGCAGCTACTCGAGACGCTCTCATGGTAGATTTCTTTTCTGGAATACTCGCGATGGAAGTGCACCAAAGCGGTTTCCTCTCGTCACGTCATACCAGGCCGTCTCGTGAACGAACGTCGTGACCTTCCCTTCGTACGTTTCTTCTCTCAGCGAACCGCCATTATACCCCACCGACGATGCTGCTGTTGATTAACACACTCTTCCACACCGGCACTAGAAACACGACGTCGTTCGCTAATAACTTGGTTCAACGTGTTTCCCTCTCTTCCTCGATTTTTGAAATATACCGCTACCAACACCCACTTATATATATATATATATATATAGAGCTTCTTTCTCACACCACGTTCACAGCACGTGCGATCCTCAAAGAGGAGGATTTCCCCTCGATATTTTTCTTCTGCCCGGAGAACAATGCGAGACAATTTTTCCTTAAAACGAACACATTTTGTGCGAACGCATTTTCTAACACTGTCGTCGAATCGTCGGGACGGGACGTTCATCCATCTCGATAAACGTGTTCCTCGCCCGTTTCCTTTCGACTGCCCCCTTAGACTCTCGTGAAAATTTCCCCTCCGATTCCGGTAATTAATAGGCTGGTCGCTCGATAATCGCTTTTCCAATCCAGTGCTTCCTTCAAACTTCTCTCGAATCTATCGTTTCGCCGGTTGAAACTTGGTTATCGTGGGAACCCCGGCTTCGAAGGTTATCTCGAATTTACTCGCCGCTCGTTTAATTAAATGATCCCAGGCAAAGTTTTTCTAAAACGAATTCGTCGCTCCGCGAAACGTGCCCACGAATATGCCGACGTCTATCGGGCTATCGATGGAACTTTGCGGTTAATTTGCAAGCTGCGTGTCTTCGGTCGCGCTCGTACTCAGGGACGTTAATTAAAAAACTTGATAGTCGATAATTCTTCCTTCGTAGTACGTATTCTTGCACTTCTTCTGCCCTTTTTCTGCTCTTTCTCTCCGCCAGTTATTACCTCTTCCTCTTCTCTCTCCCTCTTTAATATCCACCGTTGTTATTGCCTAACAAAGTTGGAGCATGATCTGGTAAAATAGGTACGGTAAAGTTTCGAGGAAAACTTTTTGATATTGCCGGTGCCGTTCTGGTTAAACAGGTGGCAAAAATGGACGACGATTCGCTTAGAAACTTAATCGGTATCGCGGGATTTGTTCCGCTTTCCCTCGACTTTTCGATCTCGGTCCCGTTATCGCGTCACTGTTACAATTTCAAAATTGCATTTAATCCCGCGTTAAGAGAAAACTTGGTGTACATCTGTTAATGAAAACGTCTCGTTGCTTTTATTCGTACGTAAATACGGCGATACGTGTATAGGGTTCGAATGTTTTTCTAAGATTAAGATTTACAAGGGGTAATAAAACAGTAATACGGTATCAAATTTTTAGTTAGTTTGCAAATGGGAGCGAATTCGGAATTCAATTCGAGTAAAAAGGAAACGAGAGTGTGCTAGATAAAGATTCGGTATCCGTTCAGCAATTTATCTTATTCGGCATATTTGAAAATGGAGTTTCAAGAATTTGTGGGGATAGTGACGAATAGTAAAGTAGATATTACTGTAAATACACGATGAAATAATTGCATATTTTATTTTATATATATATATATATCTTTCTTAATTCCTTAAGCATGTTGCATTTGTACATCATGAGTTATTTCAAAATAGGAATGTATAATATAATAATGTTTGAATATGATAATACAAAAAATTCGTATCACTGTGGAATGAATATTCAGTGATGAAACTGTAACGCTGAAGGGATTAATAATATAGAAAAATATCAACCGTAGTTTAAATTTTTTTATACGAATTTAATCTTCTTATAAAAAAAAAAAAATATAATGAAATAGTAAATTAGATATAATAAAATAATGAAGTTAAGAATGAAAAGATTTTTTATGCATTTTTCGTATGTTGAATTATAATCTGATTATAAAAATTTATCTATATCGATTTTTAATAATAAGAATTTATATATTATAAAATATTATATAACGAGAATTTCTAAAGATAATAATTTTTTTTCCGATATTTTTGTTAACTGTACAATATATATTATCGTTTTTTAAAAAAATAAATCTTGAAATCAATTTTGATTTATCATGGAATTTCTTTTATCGAGATATACTGCTTTAAAAGTATTTTCAATCTGTATTTTCAATCGATAAGAAGGGAATTTATGAAGATTAAAATTTATTTTCTTCAAACAGAAAGCTAATATATGAAAATATATGATGTTTAAACAATTCAAAATTTAATCAAGAAAAATGTAGCTTTTAAATTTTTTTAAATTCAAAAACAAAACTACTTATCGTGATATAATATTAATGAATTTAATGACAACGTATAGAATATTTTAGAATATATTATATCAAAATAAAGATAATTTTCGCAAAGAAATAAATAATGATAATAATGAATCACAATTAGCACAAAAATTATTTTAATTAATTGATATTATAAAATATTTTTATTACGTATATACTATTATAAATAAAAATATTTAATTATTAAATTTATTTTTTTTTATTATTTATTATATATACCAATATGATCTTTCGAAATATGCACTTAAAATATTTTATATTAAGTAAATTTTGAATCCATTTGGAATTAATCCAATTTATATTATTTTATATGGGAGAACTTAATTTGAAGTTCGAAATTATTATATATGTTAAAAATTATTATTTTCTATTACATTTTTTACACGAGCAAAAGATATTTACATAAAAATTGAATAATTAATATTCAAAAGAGAAACAACAAATTATTGAAAAATACTTGTTTTTTGTTAATTTTTTTGTCGAGTGTATTACCTAGTTTTCTCTTACATCGTTAATACGTCGCCTCGATAAATTAGTTGTCTGCAATAAGATCGAATCTTGTATCGTGAAACTAAACAAAGGTTATTAGACCAAACGATATCGATTCAATGGTAGGTCACGTTCTTTCTTTCCTTTCTCCTCTTAACCATAAATAAGGGGATCTTATCGACCGAGTCAGGCTTTACGATCTCGCGGTTTTTTTTTTGTTTTTTTAGCAAAAACTTTGTTCGTGGCGAAAGATGGCTCATGTAACGGTATATGTCGAGAAACCATCGATTCCAGTCGTGAAAATACCATCGCAATGTGTGCTTCCTAGTTCGTTAAGAGGACATACATACATACACACATACATACATATTCGTGCCCAAGCGTATAACCTTGAACTAAGCACACCCGAGTAAAGCGTTTGCCAATAAGAGCGAATAAATTGGAATCGATAGGTGCGATGGATCATTGTCTCGCTTGAAATTCTAAGATCGTACATGTATGTAGATACAATACTCGTGTTATTCGTACTCGAAATCGCATACATCGAGAGAAATGTACGTATCTTCGAATCAAGGGTTTATCTTTACAACGAAAACGTGCTTTATCACGTGAAACGATATCTACTTGGCGCCAAATTACACCGCACTCGTTATCTGAAATTAAGTCACGCCTCTTCAAAACGTTTAAATTCGTTAAGTTTTTGCCACTCGGAATACCAGCTGTACTGCTATTGTAATACATCGTAATACATAAAATATCCGATTTTAATCTATAAATTATTCATCTCTATAATTATTCTTTGTAAAGAAAATAGTTTAGATAAAAATGGTTTCGAAGAAAATATGATTAATTGATATAATAACTTTTTTTTAGACGCGTATATGTTATGATTTATGTTTCATCGATAATTTTTTTTAAATGAAATGAAACAATTTTTAATGCATTAATTGATACAACTCGTTATTTCTCATATAAAAAAAAATATTAAGCTATTTAAAAGATATTTCAAATTTGCCTTTGTCTTTTTATATTATCAAATTTTATAAAATTCAAATTAATATTTCCTTAATTAATATACTTTTTCAACGTAATTACTTTAATTCTTTGTGATACTTGGAATTCCAACTCTACTGATATAGTGTAATCTTTTCAACTGGAATGTCAGTTATACTGACATAATTCATACAATCTTTCCGGCAACTCGAAATACCGATTATACTGACGGATAATTTTTTATCATCGTTTTTATATATTTTTTCATAATTATATAAGAACACGACGCATCTATTTATACAAATGTTTTAATATCATCGAATGAATTATTTGAAAACTTAGATTCAAGTAAAATTTAAATCTTTCAAAAAACGAAAGAATTCAAATATAGATAGGATAAATAATTGATAGAAAAAATGTTTCTGCGATTCAATTTAAAAACTGCAATTATGTGTTACAATTAATGAACCGAAAAAAATATTTTAATTTATTTTAATTAGAATTAAATATATTTTAATTAGAATTGTAATATATTTTTTATAATAAATGCGATAAAAAATATAATAAAGTGCAAAAGAATGTGTACGAAAATATTTGAAAAGATAGCTTTAATAATATATCATTGCAGCAATTATATATATAAATAAAGATATTATTCAAATAATTATTAAATTTAAATAAAAATATATTTATTCAATATCTTTAATAGATAAATTCTGATGAAGAAATTTTCTCGATAAAATAAAGCTTTGATAGGAATGAAGATCATGCTATCAATGAATGAATGAATGAGAATCATGCATCAACACATAGTAATAATAGCAACGAAGATGCTATTACATTCCAGTTATTAATTGAAAGCAATGAATCTTTTTAGACAGACATCAAAATGTAAATAAATTGGCGTATAATTAATAAACCAACATTTCTTATTCATAACAAGTAATTATGCAATTTTTATCTGCAAATAACTATCATTATCGCTACAGTGAATTCTGCCTATATATATATGTATCGTAATGATTTCCAGTTATCAATTGTTTATATAAACACATCGCGGCAACAGGTATTCAAAATATATAACGGGTGAGCTAATATTACCATATTTAATATCTATCCAAAGAAAACTTCACGAATTCTTTGAATTCGCGAAAAAAAAATGTGAAATAATTTTTAATTGTAATCTAAAATTAAAATTACTGAGTTTACAACGATACGAGCATTATATTTAATATTTATCGTATCTATCGTATTTTTAATCATTTCGATTTCAGTTTCGCCCAAGATTTGTTTCACATTATATTATTGTATTATATATCTTACTGATGAAATAGCTCAAATACTCTAGATTAGTTAGGGTTGAGAAGATTTCGAGTTTAAAAAAAGTAATTTTTTAATCGGTTCACCGATTATACATTATACATTTTAAACATCAGCAGTTACAATGTATTTATATAAAGCAATGGATAAACATCTGTCACATATTGACGTACACATTGTCACGAATGTATATGCATAAGAGAAATTCGATGCAACAATTTTTTGTAAATATTTTGCAAATTAAAAGAGTCTGACATTTTTACGAGAGAAAAAAATTGTTTAAAATATCGATGTTTATAGTATGCTTAAAAATTGAAATCTAATTTATAAGTTTATCATATCTTTAAATATTTGTAAAAAATAAAAAGTTGTAGTCAAATAATATTTTAAAAATTATTAAATCACTTTCATGCGACGTCTATGCGTTTATCTAAAAAAGAATTAATTACATTCCGTTCAAAAGTATTCGATTTTTGTCCGAATCTTTTTTTATATAACTGATAATTGATGAGTAATTTTCATCTATAGATTAAAATCAAATATTTTAAATAGATTAATTTTGATGTGAAAAATATTAAAGATATGAAAGAAATTTTTTCTTATGATTTGAAAACATTGTGAATGTCTATTTGTTACATAAAAAATATGCAATAAAACAATAATCACAAGATTACAATGCACAAGATTATTTCATCAAAAACAATTGACGAGAGATATCTGAAATATCGAAATTACAATCAAACAGGTTAGGTATCTGACAGAGACAATAAACAATACTTTGATAACAGATCACAATTTTATTTTTCAATTGTCTCGAGGAAATATCAAAGATCATATAATATGTCTGAAATTACATGATAAGCCTGAAGGAAAAAAAAGAAAACAAAGTTATTTTTTATAATATTTCTGATAGAAAATTTGAACTTTATCTAAAGAATCTAAAAATATAATATATTCCACACTATAATGAAAATATATCATATATTTCAGACATAATAATAATCTGAAGAATTAAAAAAGGAAAAATAAATTTACATTCGTGATGCATAAAATATAACGTACTATAATAAATTGATAAAAATGTTATATTTCTTATTCATAAACACATAATTATATAATTTTTATTCTTAAAAATCTTTAAGAGCAGATAGAAATGTTACAACATTCTCGTGCAAAAAGTTTGGCATTTTGGTGAATCGCCAAGAATGGCTAAAAGATCTATTTATTTCGATTCATGGAAGTAGATGCATGTTTACTCGAAATGAAATAAGCAAATGCGTGGCAAAACTGACTGAAATTATCCGAATGGGAGTTATTTGTCTGCTCGTATTATCGACCGATATTTTTGAACCATCCTATAGAAACACCTGTAAGCGTGCAAAAGCACAAAGTCATTAATCAACCCGAAACGTTTCTCGATGCAAATGAATCGCGTTTGCCTCTCGTGTTTCATGCCAACGAACCTTGTGTGTAGATTTCAAACGAAATGCATTTTAAGAATAAAAATAAAAAAAGAAAGAAAGAAAAGATAATCACGAAAAAAAAGTAATCGACTAAGTTAACGATTTTTCAATACGAACGATATTTAACGAATCGTGTCGTAATCTGAAGAAGACGGAACCAGAAGCGTGGAATCGTTAAAGGGAGAAAACTTTTCTTCGAGATCTGAGAACGGTCGTACGAGAGAATTGGTTGTTAAACGAGTTCGAAATTCGTGGAATTCCAATTGTCCATTGAAGAAAAACGGTTACACCGATTAAACGGTGTACGTCGTATTACGTGCGTCTGGGACGTGCTCGAGATTATATCGAAATGTATATCCTTATTTAGAGTGGTTAACAAAAGTATTTAAACACTTACAACTATAATTTTTTATATTTTTTTTTATATAATTTTTAAACTTTCCGCCGGATTATTTCTGATCCTGAATTAGTTTGTTTTGTTTACGCTTTAATATTTTTCAAATCTAAGAATATATATTTTATATTTACATTCAATTATTATTTGCATACGGGTATATAATGTACATATTATTTGTTCTCGGTTTATAGCTAGAAATAAGTAATAAAAATATTAATATTCATGAATAAAAAATCAATTTTAAAAAATTTATTACGAATGAAAATTGATTTGCCATTCATCCTGTTCGAGAGTATTCTTCCGATGGATGATATATATATAACATATATTAAATCAAAATGTTTAAGAAGATATGATATTCATAGATAAAGACTGTATAAAATTAGAAAATAATTCAACGATATATAATATCTATATAATATTTAGAAGAAATAAGTCGTAATGATTTTTAACTGTTGATTTGTAATATTATTTTAATAATAAATAATAGAAAATACAGAATGATTCTACGATTAGAAATCGTAAAAACACTGTTATTATGTTTTCGATTGTAATGTTTATATCGATAATGTTAAACATATATATTAAAAAAAATAATTAAATATTAATTATAAAATAAATTTATAAATTTACTTTAAAATATAAATATAATATATAATAATTAATATGTTTAATATATATTCTTATTTTTAATGTTTTCTTTATTTAACGCTATCATAACAAAAACATCAGTATATAATATGCAACATTTAACGAAATCAATTTTTAGAAAAGTTATCAATGTATTTTACTGTACTATTTTAAATAAATCAAAAAAAATAAAGTAATATAATAAAATATATATTAATTTATTAATATATTGTCCACGACATATAAGAGCTATTTATAAACTTCGATATTTTTTTACAAATTTTGATTTTTTAAATGTAATGATAATTCTTAAGAATGATTTTTCTTAAGAAGCTGAAAAAAAGTGATAGATTAATATTTGGGACTTTTTTATAAACTGTTACACAAACAATATTCATGAAAAGTGCTATAAAATAACTATAAAAAGTTTACTATTTGCGAATTGTTTATGAACATTATTTGCATAATTGCAAAATGTTCGTTGATGAGGATTTATATAATATAATATTTATTAAGATTTTTCTGATTTCTGTCCTCAAATTTTATGCTAGAATGTTTGATGTATAAAAGAAATATATTTCTTTTATAATAAAATTTTATGCTTCGGATCGTTATCTTATTAAAAATCTTCCAATAATTTATGATATTTAAAAATATTATTTAAAATATTATTTAAGATATTTAAATATTTATTTTTATCAAATATATCATCAATAAACTTCAAATTTCCGATATTATTCATTGTACATCACTATAATCTCTGTATTTTATTATTTGATTTGTTATTTTGTATATGTATGTATTGTGGGTTTTTTCATATTTAACTTCAACTAAAGACATTGAATTCATGTTTATCTAAGAATAAATTAAGAATAAATTTTTTCCTGGAAGCCATCATCATTGTTAATAGAATTTTTTATTGCAAAACAACTTTTTTTTAAGAAAATATTATTTCATGACATTTATATCGCGTATTTTCCGTTTATATTTTTGCATATTCATACTCATTACATTACAAAATTCTACAAGTTTCTCTTACATAAGTGATATTTTAGGATTAATTAAATTTTTTATTGTTCATTCAATATTGATATTTATAAATGAAAAGAAATATTAAATATAAATTAGATAAATTTTAAAATAATTTTGAAGCGTTTAAATATTTTTATTAAATATTTCTATATATTTGTATAATAAAAATATTACATTATAATGTATATATTATTTAATTATTTTCTAATTTCATTAAAACAACCTTAAAACTTATAAATAACATCATCAAAACATACAAATGTATCCATTTTTTAAATAATAATATAGGAACATTATTTTTTATTCTTAACTTCAGACAACGATGAAACGATGTATTATGAAATTAAAATATTAATAATCTCAATAAATATTAATATTATAAAAAATTATCAAACTATATATTTATAATAACGTACTAAAAATCATAGAATTAATTCCAATAGTTTTGTCAATCATATGTCGCAAAAGATCCAATAAATAGCAATCGATAGTGAACAATCGTTTGTGATCTTAATTCATTTTTACTCTCTCACAAGTAACAACGCAATCTACATGAGATAGAACGAATATCCAATTTTTAATATTGAGGAAAGAAATCGCAGAGAAAATGGAGGATCGTGATTTATCAAAAATGACGCGGTAAAACGTATACGTATACAGGCCGAGGTACAGTAAGACCACCTCTCCTATATGTATAGTACCCGACGCAACGCCAGTTTGCTGACATCACCACCCATATTACACTAGCCTACGTAAACATTTGTCACGTGCACGCATGTACGCAGACATAACCTCATTCATGCGTTTATATAGGTGGTAAGCATGCGGTCATTTTTCCCGTTTATTCTTCGTCGCGAGAAAATGGAAGTATTAAAAATGATAGTTGCAAGTACCGAGACGTGGAAGAAAAACGTCTACATACGTGTATATACAAAGTGACGATGATTCGACCCTCCACAAGGTGAGGAGAAGAAACGAAATCTCGAGCGTGCAGTGCAATTCTCATGGGAAGATCTTTGCAACGGTCTCGGTAGTGTACTAAGCGGAATGGGTGTCTAAGCACGTTCGCTAAACAGCCAGATACGTTCGCCAGATAGAAGATACTTATGGCACTTCGGGGTATGAACTCGTGACCGTAGAGTCCCTGCAGAGTATAGTCGCCCCTCGGGCATGGATATATTCCACTACGTAACGACTGTGTTTCTCCTCGCGAACTGAGAACTCCTTAGAATTGCGTTTCGCATGCGCGCGTACCAACTTGTTTTCTTTTTGTTTATTCATTTGTTCAAATTGTTTATTTTGAAATTTTTTTTTAAAAACTAAAGAAAATTTTTTTTTTTAGACTTATTTCAAGATTATCGGAAATTGTAAAAACGCCAAACACTTGCTAATTTTCAATATAATTTTAATTTATAAATAATTTTTTAAATTTAATTTTATAAATTATATTTTATTTGTGAATTTTTTAAATTAGTTATAATATTTATAAATATTTCTTTAATAACGACTCTTTTTCCATTTAAATAAGAAAATTGTAAATTGTATAATTTTATAAAATTTAAAAAAACTTATATATGAAATATATATATAAATTTGAAAATATTTATGATAAATTATTAATAAATTAAATTTTTTTTTTCAAATCAAGAAAATCTTTTTTGAATTTATGTGATGAATTAAAATCGTATAATGAATTATCTATTGATTTGATATATGCATTTCTTGTATTTTGATGTAATAATATGAATTATTCTATTTAAATTTCGTAAGAATAATATGCATTATTGTTACATGCTTACATTGCTGAATATTTAACGAATTAAAATATATTTATATTAAAACAGTTATTAAAACAGTATTCGTTACAATATCAATGATTAATTAATTGATTACATTAATGTTAATATTAATGTCAAAATTACAATTATAATATTCATTTGTCTGTATCTTTAAATATATTCAATAACTTGAAGTAGTATAAAGACATATAGATATAGTATTAGGTATATCCTGAAATCGATAAGGAATTCGAAGACCGAGATATAGATTCAGTAAACGAAGTCTTGACAATATATCTTAGATTGTTCTCGTTAGAGGAACCAGGTGAAATGTAATGATAGTCTTGCAGCTACGAATATCAATATAACTTTAACAAACGGCATACATACAGTGAGAATCACTTCTGCGTTATACATAGAACCGACTCATCGAATTCCGATCGATCCTTCCTCTCTTCCAGATATATCTTGCGCATCCACCTTTGCCACCATCGCACAGTATCGAATATAAATTTGAAATTTAGATAATCATATTTACACTAATGCGAATTCATATTTATTAGTTATTCGACGCAATTCATAACAATTATATTATACAATTAAATAATCTCGTTAATCAATCTCTATTCAAATTTTATATATATATAAAATTTTGTAGTAATAATTTTGTCTAATACTGTGTATATATATAATTACTATTATTAATTCAAATATTGGACAAATATACATATAAATAGAAAATATATATATTCAGCTAGTCCTATTTATATGAAACGACATACAGCATACATTATAAACTGATTATTTAAATTCTAACTGAACGTTCATTATTTAAATTATTGAGTCATTTCTCTTATTCCTTTATAATACAATATGATTAAAAATGTATGTTGTATCTATAATACAAAGTAGATAAATGAATTCATTAAGTATTAAAAATTCAATGCAAAATTGTTTTTAAATTAATAATATTCAATACATTATTATGAATTTTAAAGAAAATATTTTGTGAAATTTATTTATTTTGTTGTCTTTAATTTGACGTAAAAATAGTGGAATTTAATGGATTTTTATTATACGAACAAATGGTTATGTGAACATTTGTCCTTCTTCGTATAATGAAATTCTGTATATATTAAAGATTTATGTTACATACTATTTCCAGCAGACAAAAGCTTCAGTTCTTAGAATGTGTATAATAAAAAAGTTAGAAGGAAAAAACATAAACGGAATTTGATTGGAGAAAATTATAAGATAATAAAATTAATTAAAAATTAACATTTCTTTTATGGAAATATTGTATTATATTCGATAAATCTTCCTTTTAATTAACATCTTTCAAATTATTTGGTATAATTCTTTTGAATTCATTTTATATTATTATATTTAAATTTTACATACATTCAATTCATTCATTTTACAAAATTGTATAAAATATATATTTCCATTAAGAGACTATAAATTTTCGATAATATTAAATCGAGTAAATAAGTAAAGCATTCCAAAACTTTCATATTTTTCAAAATTCGTTGTATTGATTTTACAGTATGAATCACATTATTGTTGAAAAATGTGATTCTCACCTGTCATGCATGCTTGCCTGATTGTTCTTCTAACAATTGAATTTTCCTGCAGCTCGATAAAAAATTTATTTCTATCTTTCAATGATATTCAATACCAGCCAGCCATTCAGTCGACGATAACTCAAAGCTATTTCTCTTTTCTTAAATCATGTAATGTAATAATTTGATTCGTTAAATTTTCAGACTTAATTTAAAATAATCAGTCAGCTCAAATTTTTTTTTTTATTAAATACGATCTTTTTTGTTATCTAGAGAATATATATATATTCATTGATAAACAAATTCATTAATCGACCAAGTCAAAAATACGTGTCACAAACGTGTCATAAATAATTTATTATTTTGTCCAATGCTGTACATCGTACTCGCGTAACGTCTCAATGTGGTGAACCGCGGCAGCCGGCGTGTCAATTCGGTAAATTGGTACCGATCGTTAATTCCGATTAATCGAGATCAATGATACTTGATATGTGTCATGCGGTCGACTGTTTCGATCTAACGATGGAAAATCAGAGATCTGATTCCGGAAACGCATTGGCTAAAGATGAGGACGAAGCCTACCGTTTGTTTTCGTTCGAGCTCGTGACTTGCTAACAAGGAGGACGGGACACGAATATACATTGTGCCGTGTCGTGGTGCAGCACTGTGACGCATGATTCTCGATGAAGCGGCAAATTCATTTGATGATTTTAATCGATGGGATCATTGTCGTCATAGACTCGAATATCGGACTCCCCCATTCCCCAAGCGTGCAAAATCATCGAATGAGAAACGATTCGTGATTCGTTTTCCCACGAAACGAGGATTGAAACGATTAAACGGTAGGTCGAATCGATGCTACTATTTCTAATCAGTGAAACCATCTCCTTCCTATATGTCAAATAAATATCCAATCGTTGAAACGTTCGATCGGAATCAAGCGATTAAACTTTCCATCGAACGAAATTCCATTCGAAAGCAATGTCGCGAAGGGAAGCAATGTCAGATACAAACGATATCGAATAAAGATATCCAATATAGCTACAAAAAAATAAATCGTGAGTAATATTTAAGCAATATAACTAGACTGCAGATTTTTATGCAGCTAGTTATAAAATAAATTCAAATATTTAATTAATACATAAAAAATATATCACGTTATACGTGTCAAACTATGTAATTTTTTCGTAAAATATTAATAATTTACTAATTTTTTGATAAATTGTTATTGTTTGTTTGAAAAAATTGAATTAAAAAAAAATCATTCAATGACATATAATACGTATATTGTATAATATGTATATTTTAATATCATATTGAATTATTATTAATTAATAGTTTCATCTAAAATATATTTAAATTCAAAATAATAATTATTATATTATATATTATATTATATTATATATTAATTATAAATTTATATATTTTTTTTAATCGTATTAAAAAAATATAACATAATCATTTATATTGTTTATAAAAAAACATGTTTTATAAAAAAAATACATATTTTTATGCATAAAAATCCATAATCTACGTATAAATATTTTACGATGTTTTTTTCGTTAACTATTGTAAAAGAAAAGAAAACAGTCAAGTTTCAACAACAGTTAAAAATTTTCATGGAAATTTTCATAAAGTAGCTCGAGGTGTCAAGTTTCACGCGTAAGGCCAGGGTTACACGAATGTCAAGAAACAGACGTTATATTACGTCTGTAATAAAGTAGACGGGGGCGTAGAAACAAGGCGGCGAATATAATATTAAATATCTCAGAATATAATAGATATTAACATAAATTTTGAATGCAATGGAAAATATAATTTAGAATACACTTATCCATATGAGGAAATACAAATATATATATTAACATTAATAACTATTCATATCCTTAAGAAAAAGTTTTTTTTATTAATTTAAAATTGTGATATAAATATTTCCTTTGTAACTATTTCCAAGTAATTGTTTTTTCTTATTTTTTTATTTTTAATTTGACCTTTTTTAAATGAATACAAATTATTAGTTAGTTTTAATCTCGTTGATAAAAATTTATATAATTTTAATTCAAAAATATAGTTTAAAACAATTATAATATCGACAATCAGAATCGATTATAATCTTAATCATAATCAATAAAATAAATGTAACAATCAATCAGTTTTGATAATAAAATTTTATCGTATTATTTCAGTTTTCTGCCTCTTATTAAATAAAAAATTGATGAAATACAATAAGTTGAGCACATGAGAAAAATAATTCATATGTTAATTATAATGTAAAATAATTCTAAATTCAGTAAAAGAAATTTTATAATTTTTAATTAGTCTTTTTATATTATATACTTATTTATATATAAATAAGATTATTTTTATTTAATTTTATTCATTATAATTTGATTCAGTAAACAAATTTTAATTTTTTATTGGTAAAATTGTGTTACAACCAATTATATAATTATAAAACTTATTATATATATATGTTATAACACTTTCTCTACTTCTTACTTTTGATTAATAATCGAAATATCATTTAACGAAACTATTATAACTCAATAACGTTAAATAAATAAATAACATTAGAATTTTTGTTATAACAGTTCCTTCCTAATTGTATTCCAAAGCAATATTACGTCTCCAGTCTATTATTGCTTATATTAGAGACATACTAATGATCATACGAGCCATGTTTGTTTTATGCGCTCTATGCTTACAATATAATATTACGATAAAAAAAAA
>NW_006263931.1:79168-102272 GCF_000469605.1 Apis dorsata
GGATTATTCGAATCGATCATTATGATAAATGGAAAAGACTTGTTACGAGTGAATTATCGATTCCGAGTGATCGTCGTGTGCACGAGCGCGAATAGTCAGTTTCCTATGGCAAACTGGCGTTATCGAAGTTCCGACCGCACCTACACACTATCTCCACTCACGTTTCTATATACCATTTTCGACAATCCCGCATCTCCAGCACCGGCGAACGCCTACGCGACGCGTCGCACTCCGCTGGAAACGGTACGGTATCTGCCGTTGACGGTTCGTCGATTACGTTTCCCATCGAGAACACCAAGTTCGGCTCGTTGCCCGCGTTTTCATCGGTGTGCTTTAAACAACTTCCATCGGCAACATTCTTTAAACGTTCCCGGTTTCAGCCCACGCAACCGACCGCGCAATCCACGCCCACGCTCGAGTCGAATCGAGCTATTATTTCCTTCCTTTCCGAAATCTTAAAAACACGAAACCAACCGAAACGAAATCAATGCGAAGTTATTTCAGTTATTTAATCTATTCGACCGATCTGACCTCGACACCGATCTCTACTAATCTCGGCGTCTCTCCTTTACTTCGAATTGTTTGTTAACGAGCTTAAGCATGTATGCACTTGCATTACTGGTAAGTTGGCACTTGGAAAGAATGCGGGTCTAATTGGTCGATTTCAACAGATTCATAAAAATAAAGGTATTTGTAGAAAGTGTCATATTTACAGATAAAATCATCACGTATTGATAAAAGATAGGAAAGATTTTTGCCTTTGTATAGTTCTGACTATCAATTTAACAATTTTTATGTTACTTGTTGTATATTATTCACAAAATGTTTGGACGAAGTAAGTAGAAAATTTGAAGAATGACTTTAAAAATGAAAACAAACACAAAAATTTATATGTAAAAATATTATCGAAGTTTATTTTTCAAGTTAAAAAGAATTTAACTTTATATTAGGTAAAGTGAAACAACGTGCAGTGAGTGAGATAGTTCTGTTTTCATTACTCTCTTTCCATCTCACTTCATGTAGTGCAAAATTAAATCGCTTATAATACGAAAGAAGTTTGAACGAATATTTTTGCATAATCAACTTTCGTGTTTAGTTTCTCTAGAATCACTCTTTAAATTTTCTACCTTAGTTCGTTCGAACGTCCAAACAAGTATCATATTTGCTTACTTGCGAATTTACTACGATCGTAACGTCGACGAAAAACATATTGCTTAAACGTTTCACCACGAATTCAAAAAACATTCACAAAATGTTGGTATTCTGTTCGAAAACGCAAAAATTTCGCTTCGCACAACGCGTTATTTACGTTTGTCGAGATAATGGAAAGGTCAGGAGGCTTTTATCCTCGTTGCGCCTTTTCTGTCTATTTTGCTCTTATACTGGCTGGTCCGTCATTCATGGTACAAATAGGATCAGACAGATTTTATGACTCAAAATAAGTTGACTCAAGAATAACAAAATTGCATAAAAAATTTTGTTTTCGAATAAATCAAATTTAAAAATTTTTCAAATATACAAGTGAGATTAATTAATTTTCTATAACATATGAATGAAATGTTGATAGAAAATTATTTTAAATATGAAACCAAGCAAAAAGCATAGAATATATTTTTTTCACTTAAAATTATTTTAAAAAAAATCAAATGTGAAAAGTTATCAATTACTCGTTGTTTGTATATTCAATTTGATTTTCAAAAACAAAATTTTTCGATTCAAAAACAAAGAAGCAATAAAATTTTGTTCTACATTTTTTGCTTATTTTTATATGCAAAGTAATCACTTATTAAAAATTCATTTGTATCCAATTAAAATTTAACTAATTTTTTATATTTAAGAAATTTTCAAACTCAGAAACAAAAACGAATATAAACAAAATTGTATTCTATATTTCTTATTTATAGTTTTAGAATATCCCTGACCTAATTTGTATTATGAATTATGGATCATTTTGTATACATTCAGTATATATCTTTATATAGTTTAGGATCAATAAGTTATGTTATCAAAACTAACAATAATCTTTTTTAATATATTTAATAATAAATATGTAGTCATAATAGATTATAAATACATAAAACAATTTTTTTATTATGGAATAGTATTTCAAGAAGGAATTAATCCTTAAAATTTCAGTGTTACTTCCATTTTTTAAAATGTTAATTTTACAGATAGGGTAAAATTTTATACTAAAATATATAGATTTTTAATTAATCTCTTTTATAAAAAAATTTATAAAAAATATTTCCAAAACATGAAAAAATGATGAAAATTTGACAATTAATTTCATGTTCTCAAGGAAATTTTGCAAAGAAATTATCCAAAGATAAATTGTATAATCTATTATGTTCTATATATATATATGAAAATTTTCGTGACTGACTCCAGCATTAAAATTACAAGATATAAGTCGAAACTTGATTTTCAGATTTGTGAAATTCGAAACTTTAAGATTTCGAATTTTTTAAAAATATAGAAACTTCAAATTCTCAAAATAAACCTATACTTTTATTTCTTCTTGCTTTTTTTTTCTAAAGAAATTTTGGATTAAAAACTTAATAAATTTTGGTTTCTGAAATTTTTTTTACATTTTATTTTTTCTTTGTCTAATAAATTATTGAAGTCATATTAATTAAAATCTAAACTCAATTATTTATTTCAATTATTATTAATCTATATAAATTTTAAAAATTAATCGAATTATAAAGTAGCAAAAAAACTTGAAAATTTAAAATTTTTTCGAAAAGTTTCGAATGTCTCATCTCTGAAAATTATATAAACTTCAATATTGTTTAAATTTCGAATAACCTTGATATTGTATTCGTCAATCATTTAATTATTCACCCCAATATTAGCGTCAGAAATGGACAAAAATTAATAATTTAATTTAAGAATAAAGTTATTTCAATAAATTCAATAATTCAATAATTATTTAAAATATAGAATTATCGCAAATAATTGTAGTATCAAATGGCTAAAAGTAAGAAAAATAGACAACTATAATTACGAATAAATTATATTATTCAAACATTTTAATAAATAATTACTTAAATATTCAAAAATTTTAACTATTTTGTTTTTTAATGCTGAACTTTGGTATCAATATATAGTTTTTATAATTATTGAAAATATTCATCAAGTACTTTGAATTCAATTAAGAACGGACAAAATTTGATTACTTAGATATTTTGATTACTTATTACATATAAAGGAAAAGAAAAATGATAAAAATGTGATAATAAGTCATTTATTACAAAAAGATTCTATTCTATTTCTATCTTTTATCTCTGCGTGTACTTATTTTTCTATTCCATAACATTATAAAATAAAACTTACAAAAAAATGTGGTTCGGTCATCGTTAGTTTGATATCGATGCACTTATATGTATGTATGTACTTAAATCGGGCGCTTGGCAAGAGATTTCGACGATTCGCATTCTTAAAACGGTGACGTAGCGCGATAAGATAAGCGACGAAAATAAATCTCACCTTTTTCGTTCGCCTTCCAAATCAAAGAAATAAAACGAAAAGTCGAACGAATGGAATCGAGTTCACGAATGAAAAGTTAAATCCGTAAAGAATGTTGTTCAAAACATAAACACGAATGTTGTAAACTTTTAGTTTTGTTCCACACGATCCAAAATATACCGATGAATCGTCGTATATTTTTGTACAGTGTTGAACGAGCATTTGTGATAAAAAGAAATAGTTCTAAATATGTTACATTGTGTGAAGTTGTAGTTCTAGAAGAATATTAGAATATATTTCTTTATTTTTTTATTAAATTTTATATTAAAACTTTCCTTTCTGTTTCACGTTGCTATCCAAAATATTCGACACGTTGCAATAGGATGCGACGAAAAATCGATGCCACGTGCTTCGCAAACTTTCGAACCAAAATACTAGCTGGCTTTCCGACCGGACCTAAGACAACTTCGGCACGGTTGTCTGGCCGCATAAATCTGTCCTCATGCCGAACCACGAGGAAGTCTTTTCTTAAATGCCAACATCCATTCGAACAACTGGACGACCACTTGCGAGCTCATCATTCACGCGAGTCGAGCCATAATTTTCTTAACGCGTTCTAATTTTTACCCAGACTTCTCAGAATTGGAAAATAATTCATTCGATGTCAGTTCTATTGCGAGTTCTATGTGCGAGCTGTTCTATTTGTATAACATTGCCAAATCGTTTTAAAAATACACAAAGATTAATTCGAATCGAACGAAATAAAAGCGTATTATAGATATTCTGTAGTTACGAATTAAAGTGCGAATTAGCAAACGATGATAGTTCGACCTTCGCCAGTAACGAGTGAAAAAAGAAACAGCGATGCGAGCGCAACTCGCGAACGAAAACATCGTTGACTTTCCCCCACCATTGATCAATTCTCTGACCGCCACCTGTGGCTTTGCTCGTCTTTCACGGCCACCGCGAATTCCTGAGAAATTGTAAGTAGGTTCATAAAACCACCGATACGGTTGCCGAGCCTCGTAGTTAACGTCTTGTGAAAAATAAACATCAACTTCAAACCGATAAGCGAAGCGGTCTTCAAGGTCAATCCTGAAATTCCAGTTTAGTTTCAGATCACTGATAAATTGGTGAGACGCGAAAGGAATTCAAAACACGATATCACGATGGCAACATGGAGAAAATCTTGGGCTAAAATCTCTCACTGGCTTTTCGTTCTCGTAGTCTATTCGCAGTTTCTTTTAATCATTCGTAAAGGAGAAAGGAAAAGAAAGAAAGAGAGCGGAAACAGTAATTATTCCATGACACTGGATTATTCTTGGATCGTAATCATTCATCATCATTTTCGCGAGAAGCACCGGCAATTTTTCAAATGTTTAGATTACTTACTTAGAATATTCTTCGAGAAGTATCAAAAAAAGGCAATGGATGGAGACCACAAAATTTTGTCGCGATCACGATTTTTTTCGCGAAACATGACAAGTAACTTTTGGGTAAGTAATGTAAATGCAGTCGTTGAAGTAATTTGAACGAGTCAAGCGTTTTAAAATTGATCGAACGCGCGAAGAAACGTAGGCAAAATCGAAATTCGCCGTCGAGCACGAAAACGACACGCCGTTATCTCAACGACACGAACTGAAACTCACGCGAGGCGCGAGCGAAACTGACTCGAGCCGCGACTCGTTCTACGGTTTTATACGAGTGAGTGGATTCCCCCCTACAGCCGCGCGATGCGTATATACTTACGCACTACAAAACTCGCCAGACGAATCTACGTTCTTCCTGATTCAATGTTTTTTCGCTTGACCCTCTCTGATATCAAACTCATTTCTTTCTCATCCTAACTAAACTATTTATTCAATACTAATTCTAATTATTTTAAATTTGACAATTTGAAAGTGATCGGCGCAAGTGGTTGCATGTTTCTAAATACTATAGGCCAGAGGTGATGAACTGGCGATCCACGAGTCGCAATTGACCTGCCGCGTTCTTGATTTCTTGGCTCGAAGAGACATCCCTACCATACCGATTTGACTCTTATATTGCACTACTGAAACTTTTTTATATATATTTTTTTTCTGAATTTTATTAACTTTATACATTTTTGTATACTAATAATGAAAAATCTAATTGATTAAGAGAATGTTTAACTGAAACAAATAATAAAAACAAAATAATGAGGAAAATTCAGAGTTTAGAGAACATCTTAAATTTGATATAAAGTTAAAAATTATTAATAAAAGTTTAAATTTTTCCAAAAGTTTAAATTTAAAAATAGTTTTCCTATATTTTTCTTCGCTTCTATAATGTAATAGATATATATATAATATGCTTAAAATGAACATAGAATTCGAAGTTAAATCGAAATAGGAAAAACAATAACAGCTATAGAAGTAGGAAATCGTAGATGAAAACAACCTAGTGAAACTGTAAACGCCGGAAGTGCCAACACATCACATTTCATCAATTAAGACTGTGAAACATAACCTCAAACAACAACTGGACAAACATCCCACGCATTCCGATCTTCAAGGAGAGATCTCTGTGCCAAAAGGCAAAATTTTGCATCAAAGTAAAATCAATCAACAACAATGTGTCAAAAGACAAGTCAAAAATTCTTACATTCTAAACAAAATGATCAAAAGATGATCAGCATTTCTAAGCAACTTTAACTGCACAATCAGCTTTGAGAATTCTTGAATCTATTCTATATAGATTTATTCTATATAGATTCAATTATAAATTGTAACTTCTTATCGTAACGTTAAAGATTTTTAGAATTGCGTCATCTTATACGGATTTATTACATCCATAATCAACTATTGAGAGGTTAATTGAATGTGTTTGTTTAATGGACTCTATGGAATTTAATGTCATCAAATGTCGTGATATGATTTGCAAAAAGCAAGATTCTTAATGTTTCTTTAATTTCATTTACATTATTAACATTATTAATTGACAACAAATTTCGAGAAATAACAAATAAAGGAAGAAGGAGTGAATTTCTGATCTAAAATTTCAATTTCGAATATTTATTATTATAATTTTTACTTGTTAATAAAAAACTTTCGATAATAAACATTAAAAATTATACTTATATATTTATTATATATTTATATATATATTTATTTTATTAATACATTGAATACTGTTTATCTAAATGTTATTAATATAACAGTTGTCGTTATAAGAGTATTAAGTTAGCTATGCGTGCCGATGACGTCTAGCTATATATCATATCTATAGAACCTTATATGAATAGAATAGTTTCATCTGTAATCCACTAAAAATTTGAACGCTCATATTTAAGAAATTATTATAATTATTAAATAATATATATATTATGTATATATCACTTTTTTATTTCTTCAACTGATAATTGTTAAAACATTTTTAAAAATAATATATAATTGACATATTTTAATTATAAAACGAAAAAATTCATAAAATTAACTTATTATTGTTAATCTACAATTCTGTGTATTATGTGAAAATAATATGCAATTCCTAGTTCATATTAATAGAATAATAATAATGTTCTTTTTATTTTTTAAATAATAATTTAGATGTGTCTCGAAAAATATTGTTATTTTGTGTTATTTCATGTAAAAACATTTGTGATTATTTGTGATTTTTTAAATAATTAATTTATATATAATAATATACATCTAAATATATATTAATAATAATAATTCAAAATTAATAAAAGTTTATTAAATATTATAATAATAGTTATTATTATATAGTAATAGTAATAGTTATTATATAGTAATAGTTATTATAATATATAATTATTGTAATATATATATAAATAATAATTTGTATTCAAAAGAATATTCAGGGTTCCATATTATTGATAAAATTTTGAATAAAGAAGTGTATTTTTTTAAATAAAGATAAAATTTGTTAATTATATCTTTTCTATTTTATTTGAAGTTCTTAAATATAAAAGAAAAAAATATATAGATTAAATTAAAGTCAAATTTAAGTTATTTAATTCATTAATTAAAAAAAAATAAAAAATAAACTTTTTCTATTCTATTTATTAATTTAAATAATCTTCTTAATATTAATGTCCTTTCCTCTTGAAATGCAAAGAGATAGTTTAACAAAATATCTAGTATTTAAAATAATCTTTCAGTTTATTTTCTTTCATTTAAAAAAAATCTTTCATTACAGAATTTACAAAATTTTTATTGCCAAACAGATGGATATATTAAGTTGTAACAAAATTACTATATATATGAATTCAAGAAAAGACAATCTAGACAATCTTACTGAATGTAAGAGAGATCACATGGCGAATTTCAACCAATACTTTGCTTTATTGATACATCTCACTAAAAAACCCATCATAAAACATCTATCACAAGCAACAAATCACCAACATACAATTCCTAACACTTTAGAAAAAGCAACATAACCTTCTGCTCTCTACCCAACCTATCAACCATACTGAGAAAATATGATCAGACAGCCACTTCATAACCCACACTCATAATATCTTCTCCTACAGACCTCAAATAAAAACCTTATGATTTGCATACAATGCTGACATTAAGATATTTCACACAATGACTACAAACAATAATAATTCAGAAAGAATGATAATGGCTATTTTAGAAGTATCATCTCAACAGACAATTAAATACCAAAAAAAGTTTGTACTATGCTATAACTATTATGTTACTAATTGTTACTAAATCAATCAATTAATTGTTTAAACAAAACAAGTTTGTTTGTCAAAATAAATTAAATAATTTTTATTAGAGACTATTTATCAAATCGAAATAACTCTCAAAGAAACTTAGCTAAAATCTAATAATTTTTCAATTTCAAAAATTACATCATTACAAAAAAAAAATTGTTATATTAATGCATTAAAATCTCTAAATAAAAAATGCATTTTAATCAAATATCTAGTTCAAGATTTGCTTTATTTAAAATATAATATATATCTCGATATATCAAGCTTTATTATAAAAATTATGAGATATAAATATTGTTATTAACAAGTAACTACAAATGATTGTTATTATATCTTATCCATGGAGGCCTGAATTTCAAGTGTAGACTTTGAAACAAGGAGCACACATAAATAATATATTCCATATATGATATATATTCGCATAAATCCAGACACTTCAACATTAAATATGTTCCTTATTAATCATTCTTATAAAGCAAATTGTACGACAGTATATTTTCCTCTAATCGTTTACTCATACTACTCACAACTTTCTGCAGTAAAACTGCAGTAAAATACCGATATCAATTAAAGATTCATATAAATTATATTACAACGAACATATAATAACAAGCATGCCCACGACAAAAAAATATTAACTCAGATTAAGTATTATGTTTTTCATATTCATGTGTATGCATTTGAAATGGAATTACAATACCATGAAGCGAAGAAATAAATAAGTAAATATGAGAAGTATGAAATCCTCAATTGTTATTACCGAATTTCTTTCTTTTTTCTTGGTGAACGCATGCTTCTTGTATCAATTTAATATCATCAAATAAAAAATCTCTTATTTGTATTTGCATATTTTCATTTATGAATATACAATATTAAGATATATCGATTAAAAGAAACGTCAGAAAATTATATTGTCAATCAAACAAATAATATTTTTAAATGTTTTAAAATACAAAATAATAAAGCAGAAAAAAGTATATTTAAAATAATTCCAAAACAAATTCACTTCTCACCTCTACAGGATAAGTAGACATATACTCAATGTAGATAAAACCCACATGTTCCAACAAATACATCTCTTCACTAATCATCTCACTTCATCTTGAAATTCCATTACTTCAAACTGCAATTAACGTTAAGAATGCATAAGAAACCATGGATATCACTTTCATAAATCCAATAGGTATATACAAGGTAATCATAATATACATAAGAAATTTCTAAGTAAAATTACATCAACATTAAATATTTATCCAAGAAATCCATCTTTACTAACTCATCAAGCAAACATATCTTCTCCATCATTTGAAGAAAAATAAAAATAATTATATTTCTAAGAGTGAAAAAAAATTGATAGTTGAAAATTACAAAAGACTAGCCTATTCAATCATTATTATTATTATTATTATTATTAAATATCATATATTATAATATTATAATATATATAATATTATAATATATATATTATAATATTTTCGAAGGATCAATCTACAATTATTGAGGAAATAATATTATAATGAGCAATTTGACTTCAGAATTAGATATTCTACCAAATTTTTGAGAATTGATGATGACAAAACATAACATTCTGAATTTTAATGAAAAAAATACAAGCTTAATTCTATTTAAATTATTCTTGAAAGCATTTGATATTACATGATACAATGGATTGATTTACAAATTAAATTAAATATCGCTAAATTACTAAAATAATATATTTTCTAACAACGCAAGCAATGATTCTAGCAATATCTAGGAAGCTCTCCACGATCAAATCAATTCAGCACAAACTCTATGAATCTATTCTAGGATTTATCCTCTTCAATATATGACAATAATTGATTCAATAATAATATTCCAGGATTTATCCTCTTCAATATATGATAATAATTGATTCAATAATAATACAATGATAGTAATATTCTTACATTCAACAATCTATGTTAAAGACACAATTATAAAGACATATACTTTCTTATGATAACTACCTCAAGTTATCAAAAAATTTCATCATTATTTTGATGAAATGAATAATGAAGAGTACTATTTCATCTAAATCAAACTCAACATCAACTCAGACAAGACAAAGGTAATGCTCTTCACAAAAAAACATTAATATTCTATAATCCAATTATAAACAATTAATATGTAGAAATAGAAAAACAAAGTGAAATTTCCAAATTCTAAATGAAATTCTAGAGAATCTTTATCAAAATTCCACTTGATGTTTATACATATAATTATATATTGCAAATACTATTTTATATTGTAAAAATTAATATTAAATACAATTAATCATCTTATATTAAATCATAAAACTATATATGCTCAGATAAACTTTTTATAGTTTTATTAGTAAAAAATCATGAAATGGATGACGTTTTTTACAAATTAGTTTTAAACAAATTATATAAAGTAAAAAATCTTTGAGAAGAAAAAAAAGTTTATTCGAATGAAAACTTGTTAAATTGTACTTAAAGATTAATATAACTATTTAAGAACGAAATAAAAAATTTAAAAAATTTTTTTTATATAATTTTCAGTTTTACAAACTGAAAAATAAATTGAATACAAAAAAATATATGTCATATTTCATATATGTAACCAAATAATTATCACAGTTTATTTGTATGGGTCTATTCGATTTAAATATATCGAATGATTTTTCGTATTTGTTCCGGCAGCTTGCACAGGTCAAAATAATTGCACATATTCCATGTACGTTCCGGTAGGTTTGCTCGCAAACCAGAACGTATATGGATATAATATACAAAGTATCTCACTTAAAATTACCATTTTGACTTTTCTTTTTTGTTATTATTATTAGCAGTGAGAAATGAATAAAAGTTGAGTAGTTTCAAAGAATATACATTCTCATGTTTTTACTTTTTTATGGATAGATGCGTCAAGAACTTATGAAGATCAATCTTATTTTCTCAAACTACTTAAATTAAAATGTAATAGCTATTTCAGACCAAAAATGAATTGCACGTCTTCCATCTAGTCTGATGACTTTATTTATATTATATATAAGATTTTTATATATATTTTATAGTGATTATTAATTATTAAAATTTACGATTATTTATTATTATATTAATAATAATATTATAAGAATATTATTATATTAAAAAATGTCTTGTAGTTTTACATGTTTCGAATAATGATATCATATTCAACTGAATTATTAATTTATTAATTTTTATAATTTATTTCCAATAAAAATACTCTGAAAAATTATGTTCATAATAATAAATTTTATTAAATTTTTATTTATTGATAATTTGATATCAAACGAATAAATACTTTTTTATTATAATAAATTATTATAATATTTCTTATTTGTATTTTTTTTCAATTAATTTAAATAATATTCGTAAGATTAGAATTTATATTACATAATATAAACGATTAATTCTAAATATTAAAATGCATTTTTATATCTCTATAATTAAGAAAATAATAAACATTTAGATACTTGTAATTGATAGATGCATTTTTCGATTAAATTTCAAGTTAAATGATTAAATCATATATTTTGTAATATATTATTTTATGCAACTCATTTTTTTTTCTAAAAAAAAAGTATTTAGTTAGAAAATATTTTAATTTAAATTTCATAAAATTATTATATGAAAAACAAAGAATACACAAATTTATTCGTGCTTTTCTTTTATAGTAAATTTTATAAAATTTAAATTATATTCTAAATTAATAATTTTTTTATGGAAAATATCAATTGCATCAAATAATGTCTAAAAAAAATATATGATTCTATTTGAAAAAAAAAGCTGATCTTCAAATAATTTTTATACAAAAAATATATAATTAAAATATATATCTTTAAAACTATTCAATTTCTATTCAAATTTATCATTATAAATAATAATAATAATAAAAATAAAATCGTTATACATAAAATAAATAACTATAATTATGTAGTAGATCTTTCACTTTAATTAATTATTAAATATAATCTTGCTTGCTTATTCAATACATCACTGATTTTTAAAATACACGTATCATTGGTGTTATTCACAAATAAAATAAAAATTGATAAATTCATAATATTAAACAAAGTAATTACAAATATTAGAATACAGATAATGAGACATATTCCAGCTCAAAACACAAAAATCTCATAACGAGAATGATATAAAAAAAATATATTATTTTGAACTTTAATTATTTATTTTAAACCGATGCTTTTTTCATTTTTTTTTTAAATTTGCAACTTCCTTGTAATATATTCAAATAATTTTTTTTGTGAGATATAAAAAATTAAAAAAAAAAAATTAAAAAAAAAAAATACACCTTTTTTCTTTTTTATAAACTGCATCCTATAAATTGAAAACTACTCTTTTCTGAATGATCATTACGAATACTGTCTCCTTTTTTGCTACAATATTCGAAGCCTTATCTTTGATCATTTCCTATATTATTAGAACTAAAAAATGAAAACGAAAATTTCCTCAAATATATACTATAATTTTAATTTCCTCTTCAAATGAATAAAATGACCAGATATTAACCCGAAACGGATATTCGACATGACCAGGACAATGAACAAATGATTTATGACGATTGTGGCAAAAGTTGGATTGTTCTCTAGCGAATTCTAGACGATTTTCAAGGGGAGACTTGTTCTTCTCCCTCTTGACCCTCTTTCTCGTATTCCCACCCTCTTCTATTCTCTACTCTCCTATCTCCTTCTACTCCCTCATCTTCCTATTCTGTTTTCTAGAAATCATCGTAGAAGCAAGAAAAGGGAGAATCCATATCCTCCACCCGACAGAGACAGATCCTGGTGGTGCCAGATCTCGAGATCCGTACCCTGACTCGAGTTGTAAGATAACGCGCGTCAGAGCTCTCGAAAGGCGCCGAGTTTACTCACGGAAAATTGCTTTGGCGTGCACCAGCCAGGGAACTAGTATGTGCATCCGCTGCACATATATATACTTGTACATGTCTACGATATATCTAGGAAAACAAGGGGGACTACATGAAAATACCCCTACTTACCGAATACCGAATATTGCGTTCGCGTGACGCCATATGATTTTAATTGTAATCAAATCTTTCGCTAAAAATAGCTTTGGTAAGTAATTGGTGGTAGATATATCACAGAGGAATATCGCGTATTGCGTATGGATGCACACATATGTAAGTAAACGATGCATGGAAACAGACGAAGTATTAATTTCCTGCTTTATGCGATCTGCTTATTCGCCATCCTTGTTCCTATGCTATCACGTGTATATATCGCGCTATCCCTTCAACGTATTACATGTGAAGTAACGTAGCGTAACGCGTTAATGCCACGAGAGGAACTCGTGTGTCTTCAAATTCCAAAAGGTGGATTAACGTGTACATCCACTCGAGATCTCGAGGATAGTGCCGCTTGACCTCGGCGCTAACGCTTCGGTTAACGTTCATTCAACGCGAAATGCAAACAAGTCGTTTTTCTGCCTTTTCTCCTCAACAATTGTTTACCTTTTCGTTCTTTTCACATTTTTTTTTTCTTTTCTTACTTAATTAGAAATTATTCATTTCTCGATTTTACGACGAATTACGTAAGAACAAAATATGTATCGATCTGATACGTATGCAATATTTTAGAAATTATTTAAATATCTGGAAAAATTTAATTCAACGTTATTTTTAATAACGCAATGTTTTTATACGTATTTACAAAAAGATATCATGATAATTTTTTTAATATATTGTTAAGGTTTTACTTGATGATCGTTGTTTATTAAAAAATTTTTAATAAAAAAAATTTAGTTTAAAATTATAATGATTATAAATTTAATTTTATCTCAAATGAAAATGAAATAAAAACTCATTTAACTGTTAATCAATCTAATGGTTTGCACTTTGAGTTATTTTTTTAATCGCCTTACAGTTTTGTTTTGCAAAAACATTTTTGTAAATAATTATTTAAATTTTAATTCAGCAACTCGTTATTTATTACAAGAAACTATTTATATCGAAATATTTTTAATTTAAGAGATATATAATTTCAATTTCATAAAATTCGTTGTACGAAAAACAAAAAGTATGCGAAACAATATTCTATTGCTTATGCTCTCCTTGCTTCTCATATGATAAGACAAAATAAAATATCTTCTAAAAAACTAAAGATTCTTCAACATAGTAATATAGTAATACTTTTTTTTAAAGAAAATATATCGATTGGCATGATAAAAATTATACAATTTTATTGAAAATTAAAATTAACCTTCATATCTCTACGCATCAATCTATAAAAAACACTGTATTCCTGTCTGAAACATTTTTTCATATTATTCGTATTTTTCTAAATATTTGAACGTTTCCAGTTCAAACCGAACATATATCGCGATTGTGAAACTTTAAAATATATTTCCGAAATATTGTTCGGTTATGGTATTATAATCCAAGATAATCCAGTTATAATTTAGAATTTAATCTCGAACGCAACGCAAGCTGTGGCTTCAATTCTGACTTAAATCGTTCGAAACGTTGTCTTACATTCGAAACAAAGGCTTCTTTATGAACGTCACTTTGCTTACTCGGTTACACGGTTGGTCCGCGATATCGAGACATCGGTTTCGTAATATTACCTGCACGTGCACTAAAGGCAAATAGAAATATTTGGCGCGGTTCCACTTTCCACCAAGAATGAAATTTCCAAGAGAAACTTTTCGCCACGTTTTAATAAAACAAGAGGAACTTTTCAATAGGACTTTGGCGAACTTTCGATCCTTCCTTCGGGTCTCTCGAGAAACTTGTCCTCGAAAAGGATGCGTATTCATTTTTTTCGTACGAGTAAATCTTAAGAAAAAATTCGATGCGGCACAATCATCCGCTTCCGCCTCGAATACATCCGCTAAGCCGAAAACGTTGTAGTACGGGCATAGGGAGAAAAAAGAAAATCGCAAAAGCGGGACAAGTGACTCGTATGGAGGAGAGTAACGTGAAAACGGTTTCTCCAAAACACCGAAAAGTTTCTCTTTGCGCATTCCGATTCGTCTATAGAGAAACAAAACATGAACCGGAAACCGGAAAGTGTTTTTTGTCCGTTTATATTGGATGAACTAGTGTATTTGTACCGGTTATTGTGTACTTTAACATCACTTCCAGAGTTTTTGTTAAAATAAATATTTTCTTGTTTTTTTTTTCTTTTTCATTCTATTCAAAATATAATTTAATATTTTTCTTATTAGAAATTTTTGCAAGTGAAATGATAAAGTAACGTCAAATAAAAATAATAAGAAAACAATAAGAAGAAATTGTATAACTATTATTACACTTCGATAACTTTTATCAAAGTTCTTTTATCAAATTATATATATATTCTTGAATACATTGTTTGCTTAATCAAAAATATCACGATTTAAAAAAAAATCATGAAAAACTTGAGTACTGTATAATACAATAAGAATACAATATAATACAATATAATACAATAAGAAACTTTTTAAGTTTAGCATTTTAAGTTTAAAAAAAAAAATATTAAATTAAACAAATTTGGAACATTATTTTTGAAATTTAAAAAACTTTTTAATTTGATAGTATTACAATTTTTATGTATGAAAACATAAGCCAAGAACAAATGTCTTGTTCTATTAAAATCATTGCTAAATTTACTAATTTTTCTTGAGCTATAATTGATATTAAATAATTTTTAACAAGTTTTAATACTGGAAAATTATCATTTATTATTATAAATGAATTTCAAAAGAATTTTTCAACTATTCTGTACATAAATTTAAATCATTACGATTTTCCAATGATTGATACCGATACTGTACTATTTACCGATATATACAGTATTTATTTAAACATTATTTTATATTACATTAAAGAAATTCACATAATCTGAAAATTCTGATTTTAATGAAAGTTCGCAAGTATATAGATCATAACAGATTATATATAAAGTAATTTCTTTGTTAACGGAAAATTTCTTTGAAATCAACCTTCAAAGTTTCAGATAGAATATTAAATTCTGAAAATTTTGTAATTTAAAATTTTATTATTATTGTTTTTCTTATAGTTACAAAATGTATTTAAAAAAAATTTGTTTGAGAAAATGAAATTTAACTTCCAAAGTTTCAGATAGAATATTAAATTTTGAAAATTTTGTAAGTTAAAATTTTATTATTATTATTTCTCATATAGTTACAAAAATGTATTTGAAAAAATAAAAATACACTGAAAGTTTGAATATTCCTTTCACTTTCTTAAAATTATATTTCGGTAAAAAAAATTATATTAAAAATAATTATTTACATATTCACAAAGTTTTATTAAGTATAAAAAATTGTTCATTAAAATTTCATTAAAAAATAAAAAAATATTCATGAATCATATGAATATAGTGTGAAAGGATATGTAATAAATATATTTAAATATTTTATTATTGAAAGAAAAAAATATATGTTTTATATCTTATACAATAGATAAGTACTATATCCAATAGATTCTTATACAATAGCTACATAATACTCTAAATATAAATACATTCTCTAATTTAATAGTCTAAATTAAATAAACTAAATCTTAAGTTATATGATGTAAAAAAGAAAGTTAGAAAAAAAATTTGAATAAAAACTTGTTTTAATTGTAAAAATATTAATAAAACATTGATAAAAGATTAAAAATGCTTTAGAGAAATATTTAATTAAATATATATTATATAATATATTATATATATTATAATATATTATATATATTATATAATAAATGCTATATATAAACTATTCTATTATATAACATTTAAAAAACATTTTAGAATTGTTTTACAAAATTTTTTATTTATTTTTATAAATTTCAATAACTTTAATTTTTAATCCTTACCATTACAAATTATCTTCCATTCGCATATATAATTATTGACAAATTAGACTAAATATTTTTAAATTATTTCATTTCGACATATTTTTAGAAATAAAAAATCGTTTTAATTATTTCACTAATTTCACAATGCATATTACAGTATTATTTTGCTGAAAAATATAATTACTGCAAATTACTTTCATGCAAATTCGTCTAGTTATTTATTAATTTGATACATTATTCGCTATTTATACGAATTTGTGAAAAATTCATTTTAATTTTGCCGTAGTATTTAATACCGGTCCACGTTACTTTCGTCCGTTTGTCGACAGCTAAAACATTCATCATCTCTCTTCAAATCGTAAAAATAAAAATCACATCTGTTTTTATTACTCAAAATTACATTTCTCCATTTCTTTTTCTAAAAAACATGATTTCGTAGAAAATTAAACACAATTTTTTGCTTGTTCAATACATGTTTCATTGTATAAAATACGATACATTTTTTACAGATTAAGCTTTCATTTTTTCAATGATTTTTTTTAGTAGTTTTCCTAAAATAAAAAACAACTTATATTGTACATATCGAATTTTATCATATAAAATTAGATTATAGCAAAGAGCTATAGAATTAGATTATAGCAAAATTTTCCTGTTTTTCCTTTTTTATAAAATTTTATAAAATTTTTTTATAAAATTTCGAATTTTTTAGGAGATTGTTATATAACATCTTCTATTTAATAATTTTGTAATTTTCAAGCTGCTATAATTTATTATTGGAGACAAACAGCAAATGATAAAATTTCTATTATCCTAACTGAAACGTAATGTGAAACATATTCGAATAACTCTACTTTTGTATTCAAGATTATTTATTCTGAAATATATCGCAAATAATTATTATTTCAATTAATTAGAAACTTTTAAAAAAATTCAACAATTTTCTTTAATATTCAATTTTTTTTTGAGTCTCAATTTTTTTTAATTGCCAATTAAGTGATTTTATTTATTAATTATGTTATTATTAATAATATTACATTATCATGTTTATTAATAATGTTATTTATTATTAATGTTATTAAAAATTTATTCTTTCTCTCTACACTTCGAACTATTTTAAACTCATTACGAAAGCAGAGAATGCATATGACTAGATATAAGAATAGAATTCGAATTATTACTGGATTCCTCTTTTCTTTCTTCTACATTATTTTCGTTACATTTGTTTCATTTATATACTTGTTGCACAATTCTATTATTATTTGACTTAATTTACCTTATCTTTATATCAATTATAGTATTTTTATCTGAACTTGTATATAATATCATTTACATAAAATATATTTCGTCAACTTCTCTCAAATGATAATTATTGATATTTTTAAATTTTTTAATGTATTTCCAATGTAATTCCAAATTTGATAATGAGTTTATACTTAAAGATATCGTATAGATGATAAATAATAAATAAAATGATTAAAAAAAGAAAGAGAAGAGAAAGAGAAAAAGAAAGAAAGAGAAAGAAGTATACTAATAAAGATTTATATTTGCTTTTAATTAATGCTAATTATTATTACTAGAAAAGATAAAAATCGAAAATACATATATTATATATTCTCTATAAAATCATTTCGTGTTTAAATTTTTTCTCTCTAATTTCTTTCTTATAAATAATTTAATATATATATTTACTTACATACATTTAATATAAATATATATAGGATATGAAAACTCATACAATAAAAATCTATTTTTTCTTTTAATTATAAAAAAATATTCAAATATATAAAATATTTTATCATTTTGTTCAGTATCATAACAATTTAAAACTCGTTTATCATAACGTAACAATAATGACTTTTGAAAATTTTGTCGATATTTCAACCGATTTAAATTTGTTATCATATATATCGACACATTGTTACGTTATCAAACGAGATAAATAAATAGCATTATTATTAAGATTTTTATGGCAAAATTTTTCTGGTAAACATAATTATTGGAAAATCGAAAATGATGTCATAATATACATAATATCACATAATTGATAATATGTAGTACTGCGATTGATGGGGAACGGATATAAAAGAATACGCGACACTATGAATGGCTTGCAATTCGGCGACTCGAGTAATCCCGGATTATCGGATGTCTTCCAATATCGACCAATACTCTTAGGTAACAGACCGAGATGATTTTTGTATTTCGACGAAATTGCGATAGCTTGGAGTATACACGGTATGCGGTACGTGAAAAATTGTCAATATTCAATGATGCAATGATAAATGTTATCATATATAATAATATAATAATATAATAATAAATACATGTATATATTACATATCTAAAATTTAATTCGATATTTTTACATTAAATTATTTATAATTCTGATTTAAACATTTTTAATATTCCATTTTGTAAGATATGAAAAGAGTAAATATAAAATTGGTAAATATGCAGAATAACAGAGATATATGCGATTTCAATGATCTTGAAATGTGTTATCAAGATTGTTTATTCGGAATAATTTTTTCTTATACACATAAAAGATGAATTCTCTTTTAGTTTTCGAAATATTTGCAAAAATATGTTTATCTTTATATAGATAAAATGGTAAACATTTCTTAAGAATTCCTTTTAAATTAAGAATAAATATTTATATATTTATATTGTCAGAAATTTTATATCTATAAATCAATTTTTTCAAGTTATTTTATTTATGTATATTTTCATTTATAAGATATTTCTTTTTTTTTTTTTGTTATTACCTTTAAAAGTCAAAAATTGAATATTTTTTTATTTATATTCCATTAAATATTTCAATCTATCAAAATTTAATTAAAATTTATATAAGTTTTAAATTAAATTTTTGGAATATATCTCGAAAATTAAAATTCATTGTATACTTAATAGGAAAAAATTATTCAGAATGACGTCCTTGACAATATATTTCAAAGTCATTAAAATCAGAGATGTTAATTCTATTATTCTGCATAATTATCGAATGCTTGAATTACGATTTGTTTTTAATTTATTTTTAATTCTTAAACTTCATCAATGTAAATCGCTATCATTTATTTTATAACTTATTGAAGTGATGAATTTGAGAGAAAAAGAATTTTAAATTTGAATTTTGATCAAAGAACGCGAAAAATTCTTTCAATTATATCTTTTTTAAAAATTATAAAAAAACATTATATGTTTCAAAAAATCAAGAAATCTATCTATATTTTTAGATTATTTTCTTTTGTTTTATTTTTATTTTATTATTATTCAAATTCTTTCGATGTTATTTATTAAATTTATACATATGTAAATAGGATGAAACACATAAAACAAGCCACTTGAATATCTTGGTTAATAATTATTAGAAAAGAATGTGCACAATATCGAGAAATACATAATTTTATGTAAATAATTGTTTGATGAATGATTTGTTTCTTTTTTTTTTACGTTTTCTAGTAAAGTATTTTAAAACATGTTTTAAAACATGAAGACTATTCAAGATTAAAGGTCAACAAGCAAAAAAAAAAAAAATTTATTTTATGCGAACGATAAAACTCTATTGTAATTCTTTCGATTGCTAGTAATATATGATAATACGAATCATCGAATACAAACAAACATTCAATTACGTTGCCTCATTATTTCTGTACCTGATGAATATTATTGTTAGCTTGCGATATTTGATCCATATGCAATTTCTAATTTTCCAAATATGTTATTCAAAGATAAAGAAAGTAAATACGATCTATTTATCGAATGTCATCAAATTATAAAAGATATATATGTATGCAGAAAAATTTTCTGAAAATATTAGATTCTTGCAGTCAAACATTATAAAAGATTTTTAAAAAATTATAATACGTAAATGTATAAATAAAATTCGTTATATGCAATAAACTATTTTCTTTTACAGTTTTAATAACTTTTATTCATATTTATTATTCTATTTGCTTTAAATTAATTAAATTATGCAAATTTGATCGGACATATTTTTTTTTATTAATAACAAATATTCAGGAAATTTATTTTAGGTGCTTCGTTATTATAAAAAATATATAAATATCGATGATTTTGTTAGATCAAAATTATTTTCTTTTTTTTTTTTGTTAGAAAATTCGAAAAGTAAAATAAAATAATATTCAAAATAATATTCAAAAAAGTATTTATTTTAGAAAGATATATTGAAGTAACTTATAAAATTACTTGAATTTTATTTTTAAATCCCGCACGTTTCCACAACGTACAAGGGAATAGAAAATAAATGGCAAGGGAGTGTGACGCGTGTTCAAAATTCAAAGATGATCAGAGGCCTTCGATTCGATTCGGTTCGGTTCGGTTCGATTCGGTTCGATTCGGTTCGATTCGGTTCGATGCAGTTGCATTGTGTTAGCGAGGAACATTTGCGATCGATTCGCAAAACCAACCCGTTATCGGCCGACCCAAAGCTATTTTACTTTGTGATTTCGAAAACCGCAATGTCCTCTTCGATTTTCAACTTTTCGTCCCGTTTTGTTTTCTAAAACAAACACCTGTTTCACCGATCATCACTTTTCTCAATATCGTATTGCGTCGTTTCGCTTATCAACATTTCACAAACACATATTACCAAAATAATATCCGAACACGAAAACTCAAATTCCTATCAATTAATCTTTGGCATTAGTTTCCGATAAAACCAAATTTACCCGCGAACGAATTAAATCGCGTACCCGTATTCATTTCATTCGTAAATTTTTTAATTTACCTTTTTGATGAAATTTTTATTTTCTCAGTTTCGTCCTATTCCGTCCTATTTCGCGATGTTCGCGAAACTAGCTTTTCCGTTGCTCGTGAAATTTTTACAGGAAGCAACACTATTCGTGGCCAGCCACGTTTTTTTGCTCAAAATTTAATCCTGCATCGCCTCGCGTCGTCCGGAAGATTTACGACAACGAGGGGGCGGGGGAAAAAACTGGCCACTGCTTATAAGGAAATTTTAAAACTCACTCCACCTTCCTCCTTGCCAACTAAATTTACCAACTATTTTTGAAAATGCTATCCCCAACGCATGTATTCTTCAGGGGTTTTCATCAACAAGCGGGTTTCTTCCTCTATCCCCCCCCTCCCACAGAGTTGTATTTACCGAGACGGTGCAAGAATGCCAAATAACAAAGTAGATACCGGTTTTGCGCACTCGCACTGTAAATTCTGGTCGTGAACGTCCATTGAACGAAAAATATGCAGGAATGGACGATAAGATGGTGATCATTTTTCGTTTTGACATCGCATACGTTTACATTGGAAACCAATTGAATCGAGAAAATTCGATTAGTTGGATGTTGAATGGTGATGTCTTTTTTGTTCATAGAAAAAAAAAAACATATCCCTCTCAGAGTTTTTCGCAATAGTCGTTGAGATTAATTTGAACTTCGAAATTTTTTACTGATAGAATTTTTTGTTGATTAAATTCTTGGACTCATATCTATTCGAAAGTCCTCTTAAGTTTTTCTTATTAAAATGCAGTTTACTTTGAAATTATTTATTATTGATTGTAATATTGTTAAAGAAAAATGCAATTGAAGTTTATAATAGATATAATTGAATCGATAATTCATGATATAAAATTAAAGAAAATTATGTATTTGCACGCGCGTAATATTATATTTCTTAACTTTTTTTAACTTGAATAATAACAAACAATCTTCTTTTAAACAGTAATCTTCAATAGTTGCTTTTTGCATAAAATAATTGAGAAGATAATAAAAGAAGTAATTAAAAGTTTTTTTTATTATACTATATAAATATATAAAGACAGAATACATACATTTTCATAAAATATAAAATATAAAAATTTATTATTTTTCTTTCATCAATTGTCTCCTTGTCCAACTTTTTTTTCATAGATATTTTTCAACGACACATATCAGAATATTCATTTCGAAATTTTCAAATCAGTATAACATTGTCTATTTGCGATTAAATTATGATATATCGATTATCGATTACAAATAAGTAACATTCTCAGACAATTAGAGATTTTTTTCATTGTTTTGTCATTTGATTAAAAATAAATATCAGTTGGTTATTTTTTTTTTTTTTTTTTTACTATACATTTTT
>NW_006263931.1:102600-141581 GCF_000469605.1 Apis dorsata
AGTAGCGTAGAAAACAAGCATTACATCGATCGATTATCGATTGACATTCATTTTTAATCGGACTGGCGAAAACCGGATAATGTGAGAAGGCCCTTAAAATTCAAACACATAATAGGTTGCGGTCGTGATGCAGACTAGTCGAGTGATTAAGAAAACAAACCATTTAAAATAAATAAATGCGGTAGCGCAATTTGTACGGCAACTGAGAAGGTTGATTAGGTTAATTAATCAGCTACAATGCGATCGTGACTTGTTGGTTATATTTTTATCCTTACTCTCGAATCTAGTATCGATTTGTGTAAAATATTCAGAGAACAATTCGTAATTCGCGTATTTTCAAAAAATGCTTATGATAAGTTGAAAAAAAAAAAATCTATAAAGAATCCCTTCGTTTTAGCAAATATTGACATATGTATACATTTACATTAAACTCGCGAGATTTCCATGATATGTTACAGAATTGGTCGACTGTGACTACTTTCGAGATTCGAGCGCCTTGCGCCAAGGATCGAAACATGGAATGGATCCAAACTTCTGCTGTTTTATTTTTTTCTTTTCTATATTCAATATTCAGGTAGATTCTTTTGTATTTTCCAGATGAACGAGAAACTTTGCAAAAAAAAAAAAAACTTCCTTTATTTCACGTATAAAATTGAAATTTCTTATTTTTCAATATATTTCTTTGGTTTCTCTTCTCTCTTCTTTGGTAAAAAGAATATTCTCTTGTAAATTCCTAATGTGTAACGTAGATGGAATTTCGCATGAACTTTGTCATATATGTGCATGTGAATATATATTCATATTAACAGGCGATTATTTATTTATTAGATACGTTGTTGTAAAAAGAAACAGAAATGTAATAAAGTATATCTATATTTACTAGCAAAAGTTAAGAAATAAATTAATCGTTTGTGAATTTATTTATATTTCATGCTATGAAATGAAAATGATTGGAATTAAAACAACATAATGATTCAAACATCAATAAGTAATACATTTTTTTTCAATATACTTATATTCATTATATTTCAATATACTATACACAAAGATTAGGTAAAAATAGAAAATATAAAGAAATTTGCGAATGATTAGATTTTTAATTTTTATTGATAAATATACGAAGGAAAATTGATATTTTAAATTGTTGCAATTTTGTAAAAAAAAAAATCATATAACAATCTGATTTAACTTTTAAAGTGTAAATCTTTATTTTCACAGTTTTATGTTTTCATTATATAAAATATAAGAAATAAACAAATAGAAAAGTAAAGATATTCAAAAATTTGAAAAATTCAATTAGCTATAAAAAAATTTTTGTCACTAAATTTACAATAGATTTGAACATTAAAGTCTTTTCTTTACAATAATCTTTTGAAATTTGTTGTACAATTTTTTTTCACCAATTTATTTTCACCATTTTATTGAATTTTAAATATAATCGAAAATGACGAAAATTTAATTTAGATTTTTGAATTTTTGTCATTTAATTCAAATATTAAAAATTTTATAATTAGCAGAAAAAATTGTACAGCAATTTTTAAGAAATATTATAAAGAATTCAATCTTCAAATCTATTCTAGATTCAATAACGAAAAAATATTTTCCATATTTTCATTGATTAAATTTTTCAAATTTTTTGAAAAGAAAAATAAATGCAAAATAAAAATACTTCAATATGAAAATTACTAAATAATGATAGTATGTTTTGAATTAATTATGGAAATAAGTATAATTTACGCTTTTGTATAAATCCTTTTCTCTAATTGATGAATAATAACATTTTTATATAATAGGTTAATGAAATATTCATATTCATAACTTTTTTTAATATAATTATTATTAATAATATATACTAAATATAATTTTTGTAGACACTTAAATTGCTTCGACAATAATAGGAACGCGATGTACAGAAAAGGTTGTAAATTTAGAAATGCTCATATAGCATATACTACAATACTGTACTTAGACATAAATGTACTTGGCCGGAACGAAGTGAAGTTATGCTCATAAAGCTAGGTGTCCACTTGAGAAAAAAATCATTGGCTTCGAGAGTATTTCTCACAAATAGACATTGAATTGTTTGAGAATATTGTTCAGTATACGATTTCATTGCGCCCTTAATGATAAAATAATAAAAAGTAGGCATTTTTAATTTAGAGTTGAAGACATATTAAAAAAGGGTAAAAATATATTTTTAAGATAAGCATAAATGAATCATTCTAGAAAATTTTGCCAGATATTATTAATATAAATAAATTTATATTCCACATCAGTCATAGAAAATAATATTTCCTTATATTCTATTATAGTATTATATTATAGTTTCCTATAATTGTAAGAATAGATTATTTTATATTACAATATGTTTTTATGTCATTCAAATGAATGAAAAAAATTCTAAACAAAAGTGGATTAAATGGTACGCAAATTTATTGGTCATCTCAACTAAATAATTTTTTTTTAATAAATAAAGATATTATTCTTTAATATTTTAATATCGGCTATGTTCTTTAAATTGTTATCAATTGATATTATGTAAATAATTTAGATCTGAAATTTAATGTCGATTTTTTTTAATTGAATTTTATCTTTTACAAAAATAAATTCATTAAAAGTAAAAGTTCCTATTCTTAGTGTAATATTCTTAATGTAATAACCAACTAAATGAATAATTAAAGGAAAGATTACAGCTAAAAAATTCCAATTTTAAGAAAACATAAAAAATGACTGAAAAATGCAATTGTTCTTTTCACTATTGAATAATTTAATGTTAAATTTATTATATTTAAGATTTTATGCTTTATATTTAATATACTGCAATAAATTTTTTATATCAAATCAACTTTATAGATTAATTTGTTATCAGATTATATGATAAGTTATTACTGAGAAATAAAAATAATCTTTTAATATTTAATAATAAAATATTTTATTTTTTAATGAAATAAAACACAATTTTATTAATAATATTCATTTAAGTTTTAGATCATCAAAAACGTATTATTTTTAAAAGATCAAGTATAATAATCATGAATATTATCTTTAATATAAAAATAACAATCTATCGATTAACTTTATATTTATTATATAATAATAAAATAATAATTCAATAATTTCTTAATAATCTACTAAAAATCTAATAATAATAACTTAATAATAATTTAATAATTACGTAAATCATTAATAAAATAAAATAAAAGATATAAAGTGTAAAAAAATAAAGCGAAAAAGCAAAGTTTAGAATTTCTAATTATTAAAACGACAGAAAGAATTTATATATTTGCAATGGAGGCAAATTGTTGTGGTAACATTATACATCGAGTCACGGTAACAATTAGTTGTAGGCATATATAATTTGAATATTTTTCTTATTATATTAACTTATTGTAATATATATATTTTTTACAATATATTTTTAAATATCATCTGATTCATAAATATAAAAAAAAAATCAACATTATCAGCATTGTCAAATAATCAAAATAATAATCGAAAAATATTTAGTTATTTAATTAAGTAGAAAAAAAATAATTGTTCAAAAAGTTCATAGAGTTACATCAGCAAAATTCAATGTTTGAATTTTCTTTCAAATGGTATCCTTTTCAAAGTAGTCCTTTTTCAAATGAAATATACTTGCATCAGTGGCATTTTCATTGTTCAAAGCAGTGAAAATCTTTTTGTAAAATTTTATTTAAGAGTTTTCATTTTGTGTCTTATGATTTTAATGTTGTATGATTTAAATGTTTCTTTCACTTATGTAAAAAATAATAATCGTTGATTACTAATATAATAATTAATAATAACATTTTATTTCAAATTTTTTTATACTTATGAATAAGAATATATTCATATAAAAAATTTTTTTTACTTCATATATCGAATTATTTCAGTTGAAAATTAAAAAAATTTTTTCAATATAATATTATAACTTTTAAATTAGGGATGACCAACTATCTAAATATTCAAATAAATTATTAATTTTTTCAAATTGATAATTATGTTTAAATATAAATTATCTACATGAAAACATTATTTTTTAAAACGAAAATTAGAAAAACAATACATCAATCAACAAAACAAAACGAAGACATGAATATTTACGAATAAAATTATACAGCAGCGTTGAAACAATTCGACAAAGAATTTGATGAATATGAAAAATTTGAATAATAGCATTGGAATTAAAATTATTAAAATTAGATTTTAACAAAGCAAAAAGTGAAATAAGGAAAATAATTATCCCTATTGTGAAGAATGTACAATAATTTTTCAATCCATATCATCTTTTAACGTCAATCAACTTCACTTTCTATTATTGGTTAAATTAATCTGTTTAAAGTTTGTAATGTTCAAGGATGATTTTGAATATTTGAAGTTGTAATCGGTATGAATCGAATTCCGGAAATATAATTTTCGAATATCCGAAACTAAAATTGGATCTAGATTTCAAAAGTTTATAATTACATATATATGATTATTTTTTATAATTTTTTAATTAAATTTTGTATCTTATCTTAACTTTTAAATTTGATTTGCACATTTTTTAAAATAATAAGAAATAAAAATTCATAAGGAAAGAAAATATTTTATAATATTATTTATGAAATAATATTATTTTACTTTAAATTTGAATAAAGGAAATACAATTGTTCTATTTTTATTTGATATTAATTTCGTGAATGTAATTATATTATCAGCAAACAATTATTCGTAGAATAGTAAAGTATTGTTTATACAATAGTTAAGCATTATTAAAAATGTGAGAAATTGTTTACAATTTGCATCTATTATGTTTTTCAAAAAAAAAAATGTCTTTTAAAAGGAAATCTATTTAAATTTATTTATACAAAAATGAAAGATTTTTTATTTTTTCCCCAACTTTTGAAAAGAATGGTATGTATATGTTGGTATGTTTTGGTTCGTAGATAATGGTTTATTTACTATTCAATATATATTATTTTATTATACTTATTATATTTATTAAATATTTATTATTTATTCAAAAATTCTCTAAAAATTCTCTGAAAAATGCATATAAATAATGCATATAAATATTGTTTATATTTATAATATATATTCCAATAATCTTAAATATATTGTATATGTATAAATACATATAGTATAAATTATTCAAATCAAAATGTTATGTCGCATGTTAGTGTAGATGATATTGCAGGTAGTGAGATTATAGTACAAGAATAATCTACATAATGTAATAATTTAATTCATATAGAGAGTTCATACAGAGAATTTTAAATACAGACGAGTCAAATTTCTTAGTCAATTTATTATAGTATATATATTTATATATACTATAGTATATATATAATATATATTTATAAATTTAAAAAATGGAAAAGTAAAAAAAATAGAGAAATTAATTATAATATAAAAGAAAAGAAATGTTTGTGGAATATTATAAAACATGAAAATTATAGAAAATGATAAAAAATGCAGAAAAATTTTCTGCATTGAATCATTTTTTTTCTGTATATAAATTGAAAATAATAAAAATCTTAGCAATTATTATTAATAACATATATAATATAAACATGATTTAATGAATTTTAAAATACTCTATAATAGTATCGAAAACAATGTAAATATGAAATTATAAATGTGAAGGAACAAGAATTGAAAGAATGATATATGTATAATCAATTTAGAAAATAATATTATTATTAATGAAATTAAAAAAATTCAATGAAGAAATAAAACAAAAGAGAGATTATTGACAATAATAAGATTTTAAATATTGCAATAAAAGTTATGAATCAAATCAAAAGACGAATAGTCAATAACAATTTCAATGAATACATTGTATCGCTTTAAAGCTAAGTTTAAAATTTAAAAATAATAAAAGAAGATTCAAAAATAAAATCAGAAAAACAATTGCTTGCAGATGATAAATGATTATATAATTAATGTATGTATACAATATATATATACATATTACAATAATTGCTAAAATTTTTATTATTTTCAATTTACAGAAATTACAGAAAAAAAATGATAATATTTCATTAAATAGAAATATCTCATGAGTATCATTATGAATATCTTTTATGAAATGCCTCTTATATTCTTCTTGATAAATTTTACAGCACATTCTACTACTACTTCTACTTGTAATTATTTATAATTTTAATTAATAATTGTTTTATCATAAATTTTGTTTTTTTTTCAAATTTTATTATTTACATATAAATGATTTCATTTTTAATGCTATATTTAGGATGCATACTTTCATCCGTAAATATTTATTCTAGAAATTTTCATAAATAGCGAGAGCTACTTCTGATATAATTCCATCTGTTATACATATTGGTATATGAAACAAATATTATTAGAGTATACTACTATATGAATTATTATTATTATATTAATAATACTAATATTAATATATATATTATATATTAATAAATAATAATTTCAGACATAATTTAGATGTATTATACTATCATAAGCGGATGATAAACATTTGTTAATAAATATTTAAATATAAAATATTAATGCCAAAAGATAATGATGCTACAAAATCATAATATTATCATTATTCGCTTATTATTATTGCTTCTCAAAATTTCGTATTTTGTTTTGCAATTTGTAGTTCAAAACTCATTAAATGTTCAACTTATATCATATGATTTTTTTTTAAATTATTATGAAACTTCTGTACTTAATTCTGTATTTAATTCGTATAAATATATAAAATAGATCCATCTTGTTACATTTTATCCATCGTTTAATTTAACATTTTTTTTTATTTAAACGTTTCTTTTTCCTTATTAAATACATTACAACGATACGAACAAACTTCTGCTCGACTCATTCTGTTTACAAGCATTCTTACAACTAATCAAATCGAATAAAATTTGTCAGAGAGTTGAATAGATACATGAAAGTCAAATGGATACATTCCTGAGTATGCTTTCTCATAGTTGACTCTCACATCGTTCGAGAGCAGAAAATTTTCGAAGTACCCTCAAGTGGACACACAACTTGAAAATACTCTCGGGAGCAACTATCAAAAGAAACTCTCAGATGGACATGTAAGTACCTTAAGTTACATTCGTAACAAACTCGAGAGTCTATCGAGAAGATTAGAAGAAAGATTATCTCGCGATTTTTTCTCACAAGATTTATTCTGATCTCTCTCTTTTTCACACTATCCCCATAGATAGAAGAAGTGTAAATCTTACTTATCGGCCTCATGGTGACGCATATTTATTTAACAACAATGATCAATATTTAACAAATTGATCGCATTTACATCGTTTTTTGAAAGAGATTTTAATGTTTATTGCAGACACTTGAAAATTATTTATAAAAAAAGAAACATTGTTATTTATTAATATAATTAATATTCTGATACTCAATTATACAATTTTATGAAATTTAAAAGTGTTGAACATTGTAAGAGTAAAAAAATTTTACAGAATCAATCCAACTAAAACTCAAAGTAAAATTGAGTGAAGCAATAATTCTTTTTATTGTGTTGTATAACAGCACTACGCAGAAAATCGGAGAGAGAAAGAAACAGAAATAGAGAGAGAGAGAGAGAGAGAGCAACCACGGAATTTCCAATCGAGCGAAGGCGATGGTAACGGAGCGAGAAACTACACAAAGGCACCCGAAGTACTTGAAAATAGTTTAGCAAGATAAGTTTGATGGTAAGGTGAACCTTATCGATGTCTTCTATCTCGCTTTTCCAACATCGTATTGTTCCCTTGCTCGATATTGCTGCTATTAATAGTCGATTTTCATAAATATTAAGATATGTAAATTATAATATAGCTATTGCATTGTTTATTCCTTTGATTTTCCGATTCAATGATATTTGTTAAATAAAAAAAAAGAAAAAAAAATTAAATAAAATGAAGAAATCATCGGATACAAGATAAAAATTTAATCATTCTTAGAAATGAATATTTATGAGAAATCAGTATTTATGATTATACAAAGTTATGTTGAAATCGATCGATAAAGTTTAATTAGAGAAATGATTTTGAGTCATTTTTTCCTTTGCAAAAACTTTCGTTTCGCCTTTGTTAACGAATTATTAATATATTATTATTATTATTGAGCAGACCGCAGTAAAAATCGAAAGTGATTTTCGATGGCATATATTAACTTTCGATAAATACAAAAAATGATTTTGAAGTAACAAAAAATACAACAAAATTGAAAATATTGTTTAGGATACTTATAGAATATTTTATGCAAAACAGAACTCAGAAAAAGTTTTTTTAATTTTTTTTTGTACACATTAACTTCCATAAAACAAGAATACCATTGATGAATCGCTGGCTTCGATATATATTGTTTGTCCAAATTCGACGACTGGTTACTGATGCATATCCAACATTATCGATGTGACAATCTCCGTAATTGATCTTTAATAATTCTTTAACAAAACCGAAAAATTCTCGCAAGGTTGCTCGAAATCATTTCACAAAATCGCTATTTAAGCCTCGTCAATCCTTCCGGAATATCTTGTAAGCGCACAAGTTTTGTAAAAAAAACAGGAGGAATGAGGTAAGAGCGCGCCGACCAAGAAGAATTTGAAATATTTACGTCCGGCGCGCTCCGGTTCTTTGAGATAAGAACGTTTACTCGCGAAACACTTACACGACATCAGTAAACAAAGTGTTGTTGCTTAAAAATGTGAAACGCTGACGTGATTCGCCGCAAAAACCTTCCGGCGATCCCTGCCCCGGAATTGTAAACACGCGTTGACCGAAGAAACGATCGCCGTCATAATCGAGAAACCGAAATGAATGAATTTCGGAGCAGACAGAAGTGCAAGCGATACACAAGTTTCCTTCCGAAACCGGGTGCTTTTAACATGAGATAGACGAACGTTTCTTGGAGAACTGAAATCGCTCAGGCTAAAGCAAACATTGGAAACCCGATGAATCACTAGATGCCGCGCCATGCCGCGACTAGTAGGTATCGTGATAGGGAAGGATAGCCTCGTCTGGATACGGAAAACGGAGCACCGAGCCCAGTGTCGGGTCATAGGAGGATCAGGTCGAATGGATGCTCTTAGTGATTACATTTGCAAGTCAAACGAGCTAGTCGACAAGATGGTACGTATACTTCTATACATACAAAGGACAGGTATCAGAAAAGGGTCAAAGGACCAGGATCTAGGGACTAGGGGCCAGGATGGGGTAAAAAAGGAAAAAAAAAAAGAAAAAAAGAAGCAAAAAAGAAGGACGAAAAAAGGGGATATCGGTCGAACGAACTTGCCTTGAAAAGCGCCTGAAACGAGCCTAATGGGAAAGGCGGTAGGTAAATCGGGGGTAGGTTGGGGAGGAACAAAGGGGAGAGAGAAGAAGCTTCATTTTGCGAGAGGGTAAAATTGGGTATGGAAAGCGAAGCGAATCGTCGAAGAGAGAATGTGTCATTCTTCTCCCTTCTTCCTTTCCCTCTTTTCCTCTCCTCTATTAGAATTCGCGAAAAAGAAAAAAAAAAAAAGAAAAAAATTTGTAGAAAAGTAGAGATGGACGAATAAGGTGGAAGGGGGAGGATCCAATAGGAAGGAGCGCGGATTCGAAGTAAAAAGATAGAAAACGATAGAGAATATGGGAGGAGGAGACAGGAGAAGGAGAGAGAGAGAGAGAGAGAGAGAAAGAGAATGATAAAGAAAGAAAGCCGAGAAGACTGGCGAAATGACTTGGTAGGTTTATCCCGGACTAGCTTCATTTTCAGCTCTCGTCTGAATATAAAAGACAATTTAATTATAGAAGGATTTTCAAAGGCAAGTCGGCTCTTCGTTCCTTCACGCTCCTCGTTTCTCTATGCTTCGTTTTATCCTTTTATCTGTCAACTCTGGATATCTCGTATCTAAAATGGAGAAACGAAACACAATAAACGGGATTAAAAGTTAAAAAAAAGAAGAAAAAAAATATATATTACAGGATCACAAAGCCTATAAACATATCCTCTCACAGTTGTATATATTGCGCTTTACTTATAAGAGAAAACGATTATCTGTGTCGTACGACTTCGTTCGAGATTCAGTTCGTTTTAATCCAAAAAATATATGAGTGAATTACGAGCGGCTATATATTTCCAGTTTCTATCTTTTTCTCATTCCCAAGGAAACATGACCTGTTTCGTATGGCAATATAAGCAAACGGATGAAAGTTGAAATCAAATAAGGAATACGAAACCTTCTGAGAAAATTGCATTCGCTCGATATAGTGCGTGGTTTGCGAGAATGCGGGAAAATGTATATTATTTCGTATTATTCCACTTGATAATTTATTCCGCAAAAAGTGTCGCCGATAAAGTTTCATCTAAGAAAATTACAATGTTGTAAAAAGAAGAATTTGAATATTCAATTAAAAATGACGCGTATGATTAATAATATTGTCAATATACATAAGTATCCATAAGTATTAATGTAATAATGTAATTATGTATTAATATTAATACATAATATATTAATATATATAATATAGTATTATATATATAGTATTATATATTATATATATTATGTATATAGTATTAATGTAATATCCATAAGTATAATGTAATATTGTAATAATGTAAGTATTATCGATCGTGCAATCATCTTGAAAAAATTGAAGAGTATCATAGTAAAATTTTATAATTAATGCTAGATTAATTAGCATCAATTAGCTATATCTCTGATAATATAATACTAAATTCTTTTTAAATTTGCATAGGATAAAGAAGATAAAATAATCCTCATTAATTCTCTTTCGACACGTTCCAATCGCTCATGCATAAAGAAATCGATTAATTGTTACGGGAAGTCTATGTATCGTGTAAACTTTAGAGTATTATATCTATCAATTTTTGTGATCAAAAGATATGAGTTGCATTATTATGTCTTTTGATAAATATTCTTTTTAATCACTTTTGTATTTTGTGTATAATATTGGTTTTTAATAGATGTTAGAATAAATCCTGCAGATAAGTTGCAAATCAAAATGAATGAATTTTTTTTATAATGGTTTTATTTACAAAAAAATATATTTTCAGGTGTCGAATATTCAAACTCTGATATGGCAAATATTTGTTAAAAAAAGAAACGGAGTAAGACGTTACTATGGAAATATCTAATGTTCTTGATGAAATAGCAAATATACCTCTATAAATTCTATCGTTTACATTTATAAAAATAATCTAAATTTGTTTCCGTTACCGGATTTCAGAAGCAAACAGAAACGAGGACAAGAAAAATAAAATTCTCGTGTTTTCAAATTCGTATATTTCAATAATTGAAGATAAAAAAAAAAAATAAAAAAAGGATTAAAGAAGAAAAGAAAAACTTAAGAAATAAGTTCACAGAAAACAAGAATATTAAGGAAAAAAGCTACGATATTAACGAAAGCAAAGAAAACAAGAAGATTGTCTGCATAGTTTATTTGGAAAACAATGAAGAAAATTGAATATAATGTTTAAGTTTGAGCAAAAATAGGTACACGAGGCTTGCATTGATATTCTCCACTGTTCCGGTATTTGCAATTCCAATATATTATAAATTATATTCAGACTTATATTAAGAGCTTTCGCTATATCCAACATTAAATACCATTTTTTGATCCTTCAAAATTTTATATCAAACGTTAATTTAAGATAACTAACTTCGTTAATTTTGATTTTATTGCTTTATTTTAATGATTAATATTGTTAACTTATAAATGAGACAAGATAAAAGGAATAAAATATTATATTTTTTTATTATTCATTTGAGAAAGATTTTAAAGAAACTTCTTTTAACATATAAAAATATTTTAATTAAAAGAGTAAGAAATATCAATAAACAAAGAATAGAATAAAAAAAGAGTAAAAATAGAGTAAAAAGAATATGTCGACAAGGTATCGAAAAAAGTTTCATTAATCGTTCAAGATAAATAGGTGTAAAATTAAACCGAGTGAAATAAAGTAAAATTAAATACAATAGAGTTAAAATCTAATATATAATTTGCAAAACGATTATATGCGCTGATGCACTATAGGAAAAGCATTTTGAATTTATGCCTCTATAATTCATTCGCGATTTGACCTCTTTTTCTCTTTGAATTGTTCATAATCCGCGCGTGTTTTTCTTTTCCAACGAAAGCATCGCATATACGAGGTAAGTGATACGAATATTGCGTCAATCTCTCGTCGATTCATTTTATTCGATTAACATTGAAACGCGTTTGTTTCAAATGCGACAAACAAAATTCAAACCGAATGTATTCATACGTATTGCTTCTAAAGATATTTTCAGATTTTTCGACCGTATTTCTTAGAATAATAAAAAATTGTAAGAATTTAAAAATTGTTTTTGTACATCTTAAAATTTTATTTATTTATCTTCCATCTTTTTTTTTAACTTTCTAACTTTCTAGTTGAAGGTGTCTCACATTTTTATAAACATTTTGTATATATAATTATGCATCTACAAATGATAATTTTTTCGTTCATTATAAGAACTCGTTACAAAAAGATATAATAATAAGTAATGAAAATCTATCTGGGTGGATCCAATTTTTAGAAATGATGCTGTTGTTATATGATTATTATTAAAAAAAATTTTAAATTATGCATAAATATTGCTAAATTAAAAATATTTTAAATTATTAATTTTAAAATATCTTTATAATTTCTAATAACTCGAAAAATCCGTTCAATGATATCTTAATTATTATATAAACAATTTAAATAATACCCATAATACAAGAAATTTTGAGTATAATTTTTTTCCAAATTTATACAAAACAAATTAGAAAATTTTTCTATAAGTATAAAGGCATTATTGAAATATACTAAAATCAATTGATTTCATAGAAACAGATACGAAATAGTAACGATTAGCTGTCATCATAGAGCAGCGCGTAACTATTTATCTAAGTTGGAGGGCCTTGCTAACTTTTTCAATTCATTACCCCATAAATTAAAAAATAAAATTTTTCAATTCATTTCCATAAATTAAAATAATATCAAAACGACATATTTTATAGAAAAAGACATAGAAAAATATGAAAGTATTTTTTTCGATTTTTTTTTAAAACTTATTCTCAAATTAAAAATTAAAAAAAAAGTTTATTTATAATTTTTGATATTAAAAAAATAATCTTTTCAAAAAAATATATATATTTAAAAAGGCTATTTCTTTCGAATTAAAAAATTCGATGAATAGTTTTGGAAATAAAAATTCAAACGAATGATCATTTCATCATGAATATTCAAAAATCTATAACCTTTTTAAACAAATACGATATCAGCAAAATGATAATTTAATTTATAAATTAACATTGTATTTTTAATTTAAACAAAATCCAAAGCAATATAATTAGGATAATCTAATACTTACATATAATAGCAATGGAATCCTTAATAATTTCATACCTTGTTGATGAAGCATGTCGACAAGCGAATCGACAGAAGCTCGAAAACTTAATTACGATTCCCATTAACGGAATGAGGATTCTATATCATACGAAATAACGTTTGAATCAACCGCTGCTACTCGATGTTTGAATTCAAAATTTTATTACATCAAAGATACACGTTACACGTTCGTAGACGATTTCCTTTAAATAGAATTTGCCTCTGCTTAAATTCAGCAGTTGAACTTCGACTCGAGACAAATATCTTCGGAACGATCTATAGTTAAAAGCTGGGGCAATAACGTGTATCCATCCGTTTAGTCGAACGATGCAACAGATGATAAATTAATAATAAATAATCGACATGGTTGCGTGGAAATCATGAATTCATATAAACTGCGTTGAAGCAATTCCTTCTACTCTGGTAGGTTCGTGACATTCCCATTGTACATATAATAATTGTTATAATTAACAAATAACAGGTATGCACGACACCGTGCATCGTTAAAGCGCTATTTACTTTGCAAATCGCGCCGAACAAGTGATGTTCGTACCAGTTTTGTATAGCCGTTTCGTATTTTCACGATGCATATTACAAAAGGATTAAAGTTACCGACCTGTTCTATTTGAATTCAACATCGTGTACTACCATTTTTCACTCGTTCTCAACGCAAAGATAATAAAGAACGTTCTTTATTATTGCCTGGTTCATAAAATAATAACAATTACTATTATTATTTATTAAATAAATGGGTATAGTTTATATGTAAGAATATAATACAAAGGACGCTAGAATATTTCAAACAGAAATAAAAAGTGGAATAACGATTAATTTCAATTAAAATTATTATTAAATTTTAATTATTAAATTATATAATTGATCTAAAAGATATATCCCTAATTAAAAAATTAATTTAAAAAAATTAAATTTAATTAAATTTTTTGTAATAAATTAATAATAAATTTCGTTTTGTAATAAATTATATATTTTAATATATTATATATACTTTCATGTCCAAGCAACGTTCCCGAACTTATAAATTTAATAAGAATGTCTGGAATTTACTTAAAACACTTGTATATACATTAGCTGGATTTATCAAAATCATCCAAAAATAAATGTATAAAATAATGTATGTATAAAAGGATATATATTGTAATTAAAACAAAATATATAATTAAAAATACTTTAATAATTAATAAAATTATCGTTTAAATAATCGTTTAAATAATAAGAATAAATAAAAGTTTCGAAGAATAAGAGAATTTCATAACGTGATACTTGGCAATATGAAGGTTCATGTAGTTTTTATAGTACTATTCATAAAGAATAGCAGTTTTCATAGCATCATTTCTAAGATCAGTTTATATCATGTTGTAGGAGCATCATAATAGAAAAGTATCGTATTGTCTTAAATAAATTTCCAATTGTTATAATTTTTTTATCTAATAGCAGAATTAAAGAATCAAAGACTGGTGTTAATGTATTGTAATTTTTGAATAAAGTGATCAATTATATATCTTTATCTTAAAAATAAATCATTTTTAAGAATTTAAATATATTGTGATATTATATTATATTAATCAAGGGAATTACATTTTAATATTTTATTTATTATTATATTATGTGAATATAATTTTTATTAACACTTTTTTATTAAAATTCTTCATGTTATGTGATTGTGTCATGCGAAAATAAATATAAAAAATTCAAATTATCATTAGATGATATTCTTATAATCGTTCAAGCAAAATTTTTAAATTTAAAAACTTTAAAACAATTTTCATATCTTCAATAAAAATTTATCTCGTTAAATTAATGATTACAATTAACAAAATTAACAAAAATTAGAAAAAATAGCTCGAGATGTTAATATTTTATAACAATACTTTGGAATTTATTCGTCTCGAGCGAAATCTTATAAATCTTAGAGCATCAAGAAATATATTTAGACATATCTAAGAAGACTTTAAAATAAAATGTTAATAAAAATTATTTCCATAAAATTCAATAAAAAATAAAAACATATACAATAATACCATCATTAAATTTTTTTGATAAATTTAAAAAAATTCCTACAAATAATTTATTTCTTCGCCAATTGAAGATACGTAACCCTTTAAGAAGCTCTTATAACAAAAGAAGAGCTATGAATATTATACGCTCGAGTCGTAGATAAATTAGTTTCCATAATAAATGAACGCAACATCGAAACAACGAGTATTATTAGATATCTGTCGCGGACTAAAGATATCTTATACCGGTGAAGTCCGAAACAGAGGAAACGGAAGCAAAGAAGCCGAGAGAGAGAGAGAGAGAGAGAGAAAGAGATATTAGATCCAGGATGTAGAATGGTCGTGGTGTCATTTACATATAAATTGCCCGCCTAAAATCATACTCGCGTTTAATTTTCCGCTTCCAAGCAGACTATGCACCATACCCCTGTCGCGTCCTACCACTTTTAAATTGCCGTAACATATCTCTCTGGTCTGATCGCGTTTAAATCACGCTCAACCATATTCGTCTCGCACGGTACCCAGGCAAAAATATACCGTGCCTATACATAAAGAGACGAGTTTAAATTTTGATAAGATAAGAAACGTTTGATACGCTGAATTTCTGAAGATTAAGTAAGATTAAATCCAAGGGAATTGGGAGGAGGGATAGTCGAATAATTTCACGAGAAGATCCCCTTTCTTTTTTTGTTCGCCCTTCGAACTCGTTGTGTCGTCCCTTGTCTGCTGTTCTATTTAGGTGAACGGCAATTTCGACTACCCTTCAATATCTCTAACCTTCTGCGTATCGTGCGTCGAAAAAGAGAGTGTAGGCAGAGAGAGAGAGAGAGAGAGAGAGAGAGAGAGAGAGGGAATTTGCTATGATTTTCGTTTTTTCTTTTTTTTGTTTTTTTTCGTTAAAATTATATATTCATATTCAGAGGAGTAAACGATCATTTCTCGAGCCACGTGCTCGAAATCTATTTTCATTGCGATACGATCGATATGAACAGGAAAGTACACAGGAGAATGTGATGGCAAGAATGGGGGGAAACAACGAACAGGGGAAAAAATGAGTCGGGAAATTAATCGATAACAAAGACATTACGTCTGAAAAAAGACGAATCGCGAGTGCGAACCATGTGCAAAATTACACAGAGAACAACCAGCGGACGATAGGTAGATGAATCCTTCCAGAATATGACGGAATAATCAAGCTTCAGTCTCGTGCGTTCATAGAAATTGCGAGTGTTGTGCTTGTATATTTCATATTTTACGATGTATACGCAAGTCCATCGTGAAAGCAAATAGAAGGGAGAGAAGAGGAGACAGAGGGACTATACTGTCAAGTAGATGGAGAAGGAAAAAGCTGAAACTTCCTGCGAAGCGTTCTGCTGAAGGTAAACTCAACACGGTGCATTAACCGGATATTTGCGTCTAGTACATAAATCGTATAACATAGAAATGTATGAGAAATTTGAATCACAATTGCAGTTATCTTTATTGTCCATACTTTTTCCCCTCAAATTTGAATCGATTGGTCGCACATTTGACGTACATCGCGCGTGGTTCGTGACAACAAGAGATCACAATAAATAAGATATTAATGATATATGTATAAATATTTTTATTATTTGTTTTATTATTTTTTGAATTTTTGTTAAAATATTTTTATTTATTTCATTTCTATGTACCCAAATTTTTTTATGGAAAATATTTTTTTTACAAATAAAATTTTTTTTAAAAACCTCATATAATAAAAAGAAATTATGAACAAATAATTATACGTTAATTAATATTATTTAGATTAATAATATTTAATATTTGAAGAACAATAATTACTTTATTAAAAAACGAAAAGTTAGTTATTTTGTCAATTATTGTTTTCTTTTATTAATAATATTAAATATTATTCCATATATTATATTCATACCATCCATTATTTATTATCATAAAATAAGATTATGCTTTTATGTTAAAAAGTATTTAAAAAGATTTAAAAAGGTGCAAGATAATTGATGCATCACGAAAAATTTAATCAATTTTTACGCGACACAATAATTGCTGGATTGTTTAAAAAAAATAATTTATTTCAAAATTAATTATTTTTCTAAACATTGTTATACATCTAATAATTTCGTTTAATAAAAAATAAAAATTATTTTATTTTATTTACGTTTGTTTCAAACATTACAAATTTAAAATTTTTTGGAATTAAAAAAAAATTAATGTCTTACACTAAAAATTAATTAATAATTCCATTTATTTAAAAAATATATCCGTTTAAAAGGAGATATTATACTTTAAAATTCAGAATAATTCCATTATTTTTTAGAAAAAAAATCATAACATTTTCTTTTTTAGATTTTTATTAAGTTTTAAATAAGTTAGTAGTTCAAATAATTTAGAATTATACGTTAATTATAATTTGTAACAAATGAAAATATTTATTTTTATGTTCAATAAAAAATGTTGATATTACAATTGATCGATCTCGCTTGAATGAAACTGACTCTGAAAAATAATAAAAAGTATAATTTATAAGAAATATAATAAATTAATTAATATATTTTTCCTTTTTCACATAAATCGCAAATATTCTCATATTTGGAGCATTTGTCATTAGCTGTACATTCATTGTATCATTTTAAACATTCCATTGTACTTTTTAAAAAATCGACATTTCATTTAAATCTTTTATCACTTTTTTTTATACATTTAATATTTTTACATATTTTTTTTATATATTCAATATTTTTATATATTTTTTTTAATATATTTCGTAGATATATAGATTTTAATATATCGTAGATATTTTTATTCTAATTTATAACAATATCGTCATGATTATCATTATATTTAATTACCGTGATCAAAATATTCGAATTAATATTTTAATCGACTAGAATCACGAGTATAATCATTTTCTTAATATAAAGTAATATTATCGATATTATATTATACTTTTATGTATATTATGTCTCTCAATATCGAAATAATATAAATAAATTCAACTATCTTTTAATTATTATCAATATTATAATTCAATCGAAAAACTTTCAAAATGGTTTTAATTCTAGCGTTAATTATATAAATAATTAAACATGATTTTGCAAAATCAAATTGATTCATTTATTTTCATTTATTTTATTATTATTTCATTATCTAAATGAAATGTCTTTTTCTTTTTCTTTCTTTTTTTTCGATATAGATCGATTAACATATTAATTAGTTTATAAAATATTAGTAGCCAAATCTTTTTCGATGGCTGAACTATCCCGTGATTTATATTATCACGTAAAAAAATAAAAAACACAATAATCGATAAAAATATATTCTATTATTTCTATCCAAAGTTACCATATTTATTTTACTTTAATAAAATAAGAAATAAAAAATAATTGTCACAGGTATGATTATAAATAAATCTTAAATAAAAACTCGAAAATGGAAAAGATAAAATGGAAATGTTATATTGAACAACGCAACAATGAATGTATTAAAACATCAAAGTTATAAAATTTATTTATTACTTTAAATTTTAATTATTATAAAACTTTAATAAAAGAAACAGCAAATAGCATTTTACATTTTTTTTTAAATAAATATCGAAGAAAATTAAATTTTTAATTATAAATTATATATAAATTAAAACAATTTATAAGAAAAATAAAATATCTATTTTATTATAGTTATAAATAGTTTGATATATTTCATATTCAATAAACTTAAAAAGTTAATAATTTTTTTACGAATCCGGAAATATTTTCATTGGAACCGGAGATTTATGTTAAATTTTCGGATCAAAACTGGAATTCTTGATTCTATTCAAATTATCAACATGTTGACGATATCATACTTATTTAATTTCGGTATTTAATCGAAAGATTAATTCGTTTTCTTCCGAATATACGAATATTTCCGATATTCGCGATAAAACGTGTGTGTTTTCGATCCTATTTCTCCGAATTATACGTGAAAACTATATGTATATATATATATATACATATATATATACATACACGTGTATATACATATATGGAAAATTGATATCACGAAGCGCAAGCTTTATTTTTAATGTCGCTCATTCGGTTTATTGCTTGACCCAATTAATTCCGGCATTCGGAATTTATCGACAAAACGTCACTCGCGCAATTCGAAATCTCATTTTAGATTTATAACGTTACCGAACGAACATTTACAACTAAATTCCGAGTATCCGAGATATAATACACAGAAACGAATGAGGCCGGAATCGTTCGATCACCGTTACTGAACAAATTGTTCCACACTCACTGTTAGACATCGGATAAAAATATATGTGATACGGCCGGCGCGAGTATTCGTACTGGAATCATTTGCCAACCGTGATATATTTTCAAAGCGTCCCATTACTTTCCTCGTCGCAATAATGACGATACTATTGCGATAATACTTGAAACGTCGCTAACGATACGATTTCCTTTTTCTTCGAAAAGGACGATCTGTCTGTCGAGATAGTAAAAGGAAGTGAAAGGAAAAAAAAAAAAAAAAGAAAAAAGAAGAAAAGAAAAAGGGAATAGAAATGAAAGCGTACGAATAATTCATCGAGTTTTTTCTTCGATTAAAAGTTATCAAAAATTGAACGCTTTCGAACGCTCGGAGAAGATGAATGGGACAAAATAATAGGAAGAGGAGGAGGAGGAAAAGAAGAAGAAGAGGAGGAGGGAGAGAAGAAGGGATAAGACGGGTCCTGGGTTTGTTCCATCGTTATTTATGTGCTCGACGTAGAGCGCGTGGCAAAAGTGTTCTCGATATACAATAGAAATTTGTTCGCGCAGACGTGCCAAGCAAGTGAAATAAAATAGGAAAAAGGATGGTATGAAGCGAATCGTTTTCGACTTCGACCGAGTATTCTATATCGGTGGCGTGAAAAGTGATTTGGAACTTGGAGCTGTTCCTTACGGAACACGGAGTCAAAGGGAACGAAGGAGAGCGAAGGAGAGGAAACACCGGGGTTAGATTGATTGCCCCTTTCACCCTCGCCTGCTTCAAGGCCGGACTACAGATACATTCGCAATGCCGCCTAGCGCAATTTCTTACTCCATATCGAATCCCGCTTCCGATTTTCTTTCTCATTTTCTCCCGCAACTCGTATTTCCTCCCTTCTATTATATCTAGATTGTTCGCGACTACCCGACTTTGACGAATAAGAGGATTTATATTATCTTATAGAACTATAACAACTGATTATTGTCTATTGTAAACTAATTGGAATTACTTATATGAATTTCAGTTTTTGAATGTTACAAATAAAAATTTATATATTCGATAACAAAATAAAATATTAATATTTGTAGCTGTTATATTTGAATATTTAAAAAATATTATATTTATAGTTTCTATTAATTTTTATTGGATATTAATTTTAATAATGAAGCATGTGGACATAACATAGTTTTATTATTTGTAATTGCAGAACGAATTTTAAAAATAAATAATAATAAAATTTTATTCTTTATTAATTTATTTAAATTGAAATATAAAAAAAGTTCAAAAATTATAGGAAAGTATATCTTTTTTTAACACAATATCTTTTTAAATACTATAAGTTTGTACAAAAATTTAAATAATTAAACATTTCTCATATTTCTATTCATTTGTAGTTGTTTGTCTTTAAAATCATGAATCAAAAAATTGTCTATATCCATCAATTTTCATAATATAAATAATAATTCAATTTCGCCAGTTATAATATTTTTATAAAAGTTTATCGATATCAAATAATTTTTCACATTTAATTTTAGCTTTTGATATATCAGTTTTATTGATTCAACATTAATGTAATCATATATGCATATTGTACATATATTTTAAATTCATATTAATAACTTGCTTTTTTCACCGCGAATTAATATTCCTTCGAAAATGGAACATGACATAAATACGTGTTTTGACAAATTGAACTTCAAATACCAAGTAGAAGATGGTTTAAATATTTCTTGCTTCCCTCTTCCGTAGTCATCAATTTTATGATGAATAACAGATTAAATACATTATGTATCATATATTTATACCTTTAGAATATATAATAATAAACATGATGAAATAAAATCGAGAATGGATACGACGATTTTTTATGATAATTCCAATTTTCAATCTATATTTTCGAAACATTTCAATCAAACTTTTTTTAATAAAATCAGGAATGTCAAACAAATAAATTTTAATAAATATCGTAATATTTTCGAAAAATAAATAGGGCGAATTTTAATATTATATCTTTCATTTTTTTTTTTTCTCTCTCTCTCTCCATTAACAAACTTATTCTCCACTTCTTCTTCATAGCTACGATGTGTCGGTATAATTATCCTAAAAATAAACTTTACAAACGTGCAAATTAATTCGATGCGTTTGCTTCGATAGTCGATGAACCGATTAACTGAATTATTGGGAGCCCATTAACCGAGTACCGTCCGACTTTCCCTAATGCACTTGCATTGAAAACGTGCTTTACATTCGAAACCTGTGAATTCCTTTCCCGCGATTCCCATAAATTTATTCGGCTACGCCTCCATCGCACGGTGGTGAAGATTACCATCGGGAATGGAATTACATGCATCTACCGAAAGAGCTTTTCACGGATGCAAATATGAATAAGAGCTCGACGTCTCGGTCTTTTTCGACATTTTCCTCGGCTATTTTGGCTCGTGAAAGCGCGAACGGTATCCCGACGAAGCTAACATCTACTAAAACTTATCGTGTATATATTATGTAAAATCGAAAATTCGTCTATCGTCATTCTTCCACTTTATTTTTCAGTTCCCGTTTCTATATCCGAACTCCTTAAATCTTTTTCTTATTTTCTAAATTGTTTCGCGTGTCGAAAGAATGTTGCTTCGAGAATTTTTATTTTCCGATTCTTACAATTCCATTGAAATTTACAATTATTCTCCCCAAAAAAATATACGATATATAGATTGATACGATATTAATTTCTATGTTTTATATATCTGGAATTAACATATTTACACGAAGTAAGAAAAATGATTTGTAATATATACAAAATGTATATCTTATATCAAAATATAATATGTAAATATGGGATAATAAAATAAATTATTAATTTATAAAGAATTATTTAAACATTTAAGGAAGAATAAAAAAAGAAATAAATTTTTATTTTATACAAATATTTTAATTCTTTATAAATCCAAAATAAAAAGTCATTTATGATAACCATCGTTTAATAAAAGTTTATTCGATTTGATATCAATTTTAATTAATATTCATCACTTTTAAAAATATTTTAAACGATTTAATTATTGATATACGAAACAAATATATCTTCAAAATATTTTTGAATTAAAATTAATACAGAACAATTTTTAACGTGTTATTCTTTATTTATATCCGAACTTTTTATTCATCATTAAACGATTTTTTTCATTTGTCATTAATATTTGTTGTTATTTTCTGCCAATTTTACAGTTCATTTCGGTGAACAACAAAAAGATAATCATATTTTTGTAAAAATATATATTTTAATAATATAAATCCTTAACATCCTATATACATAATTTAAAAAAAAATGATTATGATAATTACAGATTTAAAAAACTTTTTAATATTGTTAAAATTATTATTGAAGTTGTGAAGATTTTATTTAATAATTGTTGTTCGGTGAAAAATTATTAACAAAAACATTTTTTCAAAATAGTTAAAGTTAAATTAAATCAATAAAGATTATTGAGATTAAGAAAATTAACTTAAATGTAATGCAAATTAATTAAATAAATTTTATTTGAAACGATATATATATAATTATAATTTGAAACGAAATTCAAAATTTAAAATTAAAAATTTTATTTAATTTCTTATTTAATTTTATTATTACATTAGATTAAATTAATAACTTTTTAATAAACAATGACAAATGAAACTTTCAGAACACTACAGAAATTCACAGAAATTTAATAACTTTTGATAACACAAAAAACTATCAAGATCAAAGGATAGTATTTTTTTGTAAATATTTTACTATGTCCAAATATCTTTGTAATTAAACACACATTTCTTTAACTTCCGCTTCATAAATTTAATTACATCCCATATATCCTCTTTTGAAACAAACTCTATATTTATATTTCATCCATGTATGGCACTGCTTATTTCGATAGTGAAACTTAAACACGTCAGTTTCGAAATTCGCTTTTGAAACGCATTCATTTTATCGTAACATTCATGAGCGTTCGATCAACCAGCTGTTCCTCTCTTCGTAACATGAAACGCATGCATATACATCTCATTTTCGTGATAGCCGCAATGATGAACCGTCAAAACTCGAAATCGAATATTAACCATTGTATAAATGTATGTATAATTCAATGTATTCTTGACAAATGATCGAAGCTGGCCGTAACAAAATGATATTAAGTTAAAAGGGATATTCGTTTTTGAATTTTGGAAACGCAACAACGTTCGCGTAAAGCGATTTATCTTGTTAGATTTTCAGTAGATACGTTTCGTTTCATGTCGGATGGCCTTGTTTCAGAGGAAATTAACGCGACAAAATGCTTTGAAATTCCGCCAGCGAGTTAGTCTGTTTCCCTTCTTTTCGCCGTTACATACAATTTCATTTGAGACTATTAGCGGGTAAGATGGTCTTTTCGTAGTTGAAAGAGTCACTTTTTAACGGATAGTTTCGTTGAAATCTTCTTTCCAGTCGGAGCTTGTGCACTCATCTCGTCACACTCGAGATCCTTTTCTCTCGGACAACTCGTACCTTTATGAAACACTTGAATTTCCCTCGAGAACCTGTACAACGCGATACCCGGGTTACATCGCTGCTGTTCGCATTTTTTTTTCAAATTACTTTGCGGAATATACATGGGAAACTTTCTTCTTCTTCTTCTTACGTTGTTCAATTGGTGACAATTTATTTATCAAGAGCGCAAAAAAAAAAAAGAAAAAAGAAAGGAAGGGAAAAGAAAAGGTGGAAATTAATTTCCTCGAGAAACAACTCTTGGAAACAAAAAAAAAAAAAGAGTGTAGATTCAGTGGATAACGGCACTAATTTGAACTTCTCGTGTTGCGATAAAGTTTCTCTAACGGTTAGAACTGAAGATAAATTTTTAATATAATTAACAGTTGTAAAGAAAGTACATATTTCGTTAAGAGAAGATAAATTAATCTGTGCCGCGTGACATTCTCGGAACTTCTCCAAGTAGAATATATATATATATATATATATACACCGACCAGTTCGAAGTTTCGAAATTCACTTACGCCTGGAACGATTTTTTAATAGAAAGCTTCGTTTCATTTCACTCGGTGCCAATATAAACTTTATTTTTTATCGATATTTTTATCCCCCTTTTCTTCCTTCTTTCCTTCCTTCCTTTCTTCCTGTCTTCCTCGATCTTTTTTTTTTTTTTCATTCATCTTTTTATCGTTTAATCGAAAACGAGATGGAACTTTCATTGCAAGTATGGATAGGTACCGAAGGTAACGATTTCTATTTCGCTGCGTCGAAGTGGAACCGTCTTTTCTTCCCCCTCCCCTTCCCTTCCTTCCCCCCTACTTTGTGTCCTCTTCTCGACAATTCCTGATAAAAAGGGTCGTTGCCGTGAAACTCGGGACAATCTATTCGTTTTATCGGTGCAAATATGCTCGGGGTTCGCAAGCGAAGCTAACAGTCGCCGCGTGTTCTCCTCCTCCCTCGAGGATTACCAGCTCTCGCAGCAACAGGACAAAATGCGGATCCGGCTATACATTTTTTCTCATTGCGCATCGGTAAATGTACTATCTGCTCTTTTTTAATACATAAATCCAAGTATTTATTCATACGTTATTCGTCCTACGTTGAAGCGATGATCGTGAAATTGCGATTCTTTTTTAAATCAATGAAACGTTGGGACGTTATTCGAATACGTGCAAATCCTTGTGTACAAATCGAATCGTAAATTTTATTAACTCTTTAAGGAAAAAAATCGCTGTACACAAGCTCCAAGCTTGAAGTATGCTCATATTTCATATATTATGATAACTAAACTCACTTTTCCATTACAATTTGCTACAAGTTGCTAGTAGTTATCTTTTTTCTGTTTAATCTTTTTATATTTCGATTGTTAATAGAAAATTTTTTGTATATTTATATTAAAATAAAATTTATGTTAAATTTTGTAATTTTTAAATAAATTGAAAAAATAAATCATACTATAATAATTGTATTTTTAGTATACTAAAATAAAAATATATAATAAAGATTTGAAATATTCATGTTTTTAATTATGATATGATAAATTAAAATGAAATGATTATTTAATATAATTATGAGATAGCAATGTAATTAAAATTTTCCAAAGATTTTAAAAATAAATTATAAAAATGTATTTTCTATAATGTTAATTATAAATTCAATATAATTATGTGAATTCAAAAATCCAATTTATATATATATATTATATTACAAAACAAAATAAATTATTATCAATATAATGATTATTAATCTAATTATGATTATTTTATTATATTTGATATTACATATTATATTTATACATTAATACAAAACTTTTCTATTAATAACTTAAATATCATAAGTATCATAACTTATTTCTTTCAAAAGTAATAATGTTTCAATGTTATTAATCAAATTTATTTATTAATCAAATTTTGTCTTTATTAAAAAAAAATAAAAAAAATCAAATGTTTATTTATATTTACGTAATATATTCTATATGAAATTGCTAAAATTTATTTATTTGATTTTTTTACTTATTATTATTCTGAGACTTTTTATGTTAAAAAATAAAATGGATATCCCATATTCGTATCCTTTCCTCTATCTCTATAAGTAAGAATAAATAAAATATCATGCATTTATTCTAAAGAAAATTAGATTTATTCTAAAGAATACATAATGTATATCACATATGTATGACGCAAGAGAAATTATCATAAAATGGTTTATTTCGTTTTTATATAAAGAATCAAGATTCAAAGTAAAATAATATATAAAATAATCTATTTTGAATTTGATATTGAAATAGGGGAAACAAAAAATTATCCAAACTGCTATATATTATAGAAATTCAAGTTTGTAAAATTATAAGAATATTTCATCAACTTTCAAGAGTATTTATCGAGAATTCAAAACTAAAAAATAGATATAAATCTGAAAGTGTTTCTTATGTGTGATACTAATAACTGCGTTTCGGATCGAGATATTGTACCTATACATTACGACAATTTTACGACGTAACGAAAAATCTTGATATTATAAGATGAAAGGAAAAAGAAATTTTCGAGAAATTTTTTGATTTGTAATTTATAAAACATCATACGTCCATTTCAGAATATTGAGATCGAAATTGAATCAAAACAAAAAATCTTTGATTTGAACTGCGCTTGTTTTTTTTTAATTAAATAAATCGTATCTAATATTTTGTGCAATATTTTGGGTGATTCAAAAATTAACAATCTTATTTTTCTAAAGATATAGAAATTAACGATTATTATCAAGATTATCTTTTTGCATCCAACAATTATAAATAATTTAATAATAAAGGTATAAAATTAAATTTTTAGATAATAAATTTAAAACCTAACGTAAATTGTTAGGATTTAGCTAGATGTTTGTCGTAGCCTTCCCGTGTAGTTGATTGAACTTGAGTCAGCTATCAAAGTAAACTTCCCAGGTTCAATTTCTTACTAGGTAAGGAAAGCAACTGGGCTTCGAGTCACTTACCAAGAAGATAAGCATACGATCTTAGGATTTGATCTAGAGTTCCTTTTTCGCAAGAAGCCTGGGATAATGTTATAATACCTTTGTTATTTTCATTCGTGAAAATTATGCCTTAAATCTTCGATAAACTAAAGATCGTTCGAAACGACATACGTTTCAAACTGCTTACTTTTTTTTATAATCTTTTTATAATTTTCTCGCAATGCTATAAATTCTTCAATTATGATTAACGACAATGAGATTTCTCGATTAAAAACTTTTAATCGCGAGCAAGTTAAATCTTCTGACATTTAAATCAGAAATTTTCGCCAATTTTTTGCCAATTAATTATATTGGAAGAATCTAAAATTCATTGAAACTATTTTCAACTTTGAAATTTTGTAATTCGACAATTATTGTCGAATTATTTTTATTAATTTGTTTACTGCATTTTTCCATTATAAATGCAGTGAACAAGTTAATTTACTCTGATAATCTGGAACTTTTCTTATTTATTATTATTATTATTTATTATTTAACAAAATTTTGTTTGAATAATGCTTGGTGCTTAGATAAAATAATAATGCTATGTTGATAATTTTTTATTAACAAGTAAATATATTATTCTTGAGTATGTTAAGCTTAAAAAATTAATATTTAAAAAAATAACATATACAATAAATACAAATAGTGCAATATCAAAAAATTGTTATTTTTTAAGAAAACGACTGCTGCATATAATTGTTAATCATATATTTAAAATAATCAGAATGGTTAGAATTAAAGATCATATAACAAAACGAATACAGTTTCATTTTAAACAGCTTTTTAGTTATGAAATATAATATACATAAAAAAAAATTCTATATCATTTAATATATTGTTTAATAAATCCGATAACAAGTAAGCGAGTTATTAAAATTGAAATTTGCATTCATTATTGTTTTTTATAATATGAATGTAAATCCGGACTTATCTTCATCTTGCATAAAATAATAAACAATTACATCATCGTACATTAATTATTCGTGGTTACATTCAATCACGTTGTTACTAAACTATCTATCCATGTATAAACAGTACTAAACTTTCTTTTATTCTTTCTTGTACATATTTATTTTCATTATGAATGATTCTTTTCGTGTTAACTGAAATCGTGTTAGCAAATAAAGAAATGTTAATAAAAACAGTGTGTAATTGGAAAATTAAATTACATGGAAATATTGGTGCTTATTTACTTTTATTTATAACGTTATTATTTAATTTTATTTATTAGCCATATGTTATATGAAGGACTATCATAATTTTTGCATTGTGTTTTATCGAAATAACTGTGTTTTTAAAATATTATATTATAAGATTGATTGTTTTATGTAAGATTAAAATCAGAAAATAATAAAATAACACAATAAATATTTAAGATTTTTTAATTCATCTAAATGGAAAAGAAATATTTGAAACTTTATTATTGAGAAGACCTACTAACAAAGAAAGATTAAAAAATAAAAGTAAAAAAAATTAAATCAAATTATCATTGCAAAAAGTATAACTGTTTTGTAACTATAAAGATGAGAGGAAAATAATATTAAATAACTTTAATAAAATGGGCAATGGAAATAATCAAAATACATTAATAAAACCATTTAATGAAAACTCATAATGTTCAGTAATTGCTCTCAATAATATATCATTAAAATAGGTACAGAGAAAATTCAAATTTATAGGAATGCTTTCTCATCTTTATACAGAATATTCAAAAAGCATGTGAATAAATTATTAAAGCATATAATTCTCGGAATATTACAATTCTTGGCCAAAAAATTAAAATCACTCACAATTCTCAATATTTTTTGCATTTAATAAAATTTAGTATATTAATAAAATAATTTTTAATTATTAAATTCTATTAATGTTATTTTTATTAAATACTATATATGTATATACATATTAATAATTTTTATTTCTTTCCTTTTCTTTACAATGTACATTTTTTCTGGCATATTCCATATATATTCTTTTATCATATCTTTTATTTTTGAGTGATTTTGCCCAATATCCAAAATGTTTTTTTTTAAATCATTAATATGATAACTGATGATATGTATATAAGTGTGTTAAATAAATATTTCAAATATTCTTAAATTGGATTCATCGTCGAAAGGTATTTGGTTGTGAAAATATAATAAAAAATAATAAAACATTATGTATCATAATATATAAATTATTAATATGTGAAATATAAATACATTAATAATTAATAAAATTTGTAATTAAAATTTATCAGATTCTTTAAATTTTATTAAAAAATATTGAAAAATATTAAAAATTGTGTATTTTTTACGCCTCCAATATATAAATGAAACAAATATCAGAACAGACCTAATTCAGATGAATGAATGAATTGAAAAAATAGGCTTTCATATAAAATGTTTTCCATGAATCACATTGCAGTAGGAACAAAAATTTTCGCTTTTATTTGTTTCCTGATTTAAATATAAAGAGGATGTATAATCTATATTTAGAATAAAATGAAATGAAATGAAATGAAATGAAATGAAATGAAATGAATCGAAAAGTGATAATAATTTTAAATATAAATCCAAAATATCACATAATTTTTATTATAGATATTTTTAAAAAATTTTAAATTTTACTATAGGCTGTATCAAATATATGCAAGAAATACAATTTTAGCTATAGTCTGTATCAAATATCAAGAAGTATATTATATTATATGTTAAAATGAATGATTGATGAAAATCAAAAACAAAAATTAAGAAATGAGAAAACTGTACATGAAAATTGGAGTCTTTTTTAATAATTTAATATAAATTTTGTTTTTATATAATATAATTAATTATATAATAATTATTATATAATTCCATTTGTGTAATTATTTATTAAAAATATTATATATAAGTTTAATCAATTGTATATATCTTTTATTTTTCTGACAACAGAAAAATTCTTTTTTATTGGATTTAATCTTTTCCCTAAAGTTTCAAAAAATTTTTACATATATTTGAATATTTTATACTATTGAAAGCATTCTGCAATGAAAATCGGAAGGTTTAAAATCCGAATGATGGATGCACTAGAATATTCCAAATCAGAATTGATCAAAATTGAATTAAATTTTTGCTGTGATGTGTAAGTATACAATATTTTTTTTATTGATCTTTTCTCAATTGCTTTCTTTAATTTTGTTAATTGAGAGCAATTAGCTTGATCGAATTTATCGTTTCATTAGGAAACAATAATTAATAATACCATTCATTAAATGCTCAAACATAGTTTTTCTTTTTCTTTTTCTTTTTTTTTTTTTCTAGTTATTTGAGCAACTTCGATTTAGAACATGATCTTTTTCTATGTTAAACAATACATTTTTCAATATCAGTAATAAATCTTTTTAAGTGATTCTGTTATGTCATTTTAGTAACAAATCAAAAGTTCAATCGATTAAATTTTTTTCACTCGATTTATGCAATATTCAAGTATCGAGAACAATTCAAGATCATGTATATATATTGAGGTAGATATATATAATGTTTAATTAATATCTCATGTTATTAAATGACAGTTATCGATTAAAGTGTTGATTTTATCAGAATCTGTGGTGATAGAACATCCAGCCTAAGATACATCCTTTAAATGAAAATTTTCATTTCCAAACTTTCCATATAATTTCTTGCAGATTGAATTGTCTATAATCATCTCCGTAAATATTTTGCATATATTGCAAAATATTTTTTATATTTTTTTACACATATGTAATAATGTATGTTTATCCTTCTAATAAAAAAACGTCGTTGTGGGAAAATTTCTCACTAATAAAGACGACAGCTTTAATAGACCACTCATTTTGATATAATGTCATTATGCGTCAAAAATATTTTTTTATATCCTAACAAAAATAATTGTATAAATAATTATATAATTACAAAATATTTTTAGTAAAATAACCATTGAAATCTAATCTTTAAATTTGATATATGACACTTAACTATATGAAATTATTAATAAACAATGTTACACTACCAATCATTTATTATAACGTAACAAAAAATGAAATTAATCTTGCAAAAATTAAAACAACAAATTAAAATTTTGATATCCAAAAAATATTTCTTTACCAAAAGTTTCAGGTAAAGTGTTTTATAAACATTAATTCTGAATAATTATATATAATTTATATTTTTATATTCATTCAGATAAAATAGACTTGTTAACTTCTATTTATATGATAAAACCATAGCTCACAAATCACTTAATAAAATAGTCTCTTTTCGCATTACTATCTAAATAATCCCTAAAACAACAGTAAACAGTATTCAGTGCTGTATTTATTCTCAGACTATCAAAGTAGCTACTTCCAATCTCTCAATTATTAAAGTTGATACATTTTTTATCACTTCCTGCAAGCAATGAATATCTTTTTCATTTTTAAAAATATAATATAAAAATATTAATTTTTTTATAAGAAAAATGTTAAAGATTTTAACATCACTTCCATTTTTTTAATAGCTTGCTTATTCAACTGCAGCACTTATATTAACTGCAGAATAAGAATTTTACAATAATACGATTTTTATATATTTTTATAAAAGCCATATTATCATATGTCGATTTTCTAAACTAGAATATAGTTTTTTATAATACAAAATTGCTTTGATGTAAAAAAATTTAATAGAAAGAATATATCTTTACTGTTATAGATTACTTTGAATATATTAATACATAAATAGACATTAACAAATAATAAAGTTAATCAAGATATGATACAATGACAACTTTAATGAATATTATAATAATCATTTCAAAAAACTACATTCAGAGAGGAAGAGATTTTTCAATGTCATATTTCTGAATATAATAAAGACTATGCAATTACGAGTTATTATTATCGATATTAGTATATTAATTGATATTTTTGTTCTTAAATATTTTTTTATGAATTTATTTTTTTTATTATTTTTAATGAAAAATATTGAGTATAATCCATCAATTGAGCCTTAGAATTTAATATATCTTGCCATAGTATATCTTGAAAAAGGCAAAATCTAATTACATTGCAAATATATCGCAATTAGTTAATAATTATATTTCATTTAATAAATAACTTTTTTATAAGACTCAAATGTGCGTCCACTGAGGATGATATTATTTTTTAATATCAATAAAAAATATTAAAATATTTTTTTTTTATTTGATTAATAAATCAACAATAAACCAATGAATTTGTGTAATCTTTTATTGTACATAATTAATAAAAAGCAACAATTTTTTTGAGAGAGAGATAAAAAAAATAATTCAAAAAGAAAAAAATAAAAAACAAATAAAAAAACAACAAAAATAATAAACATATATATAAAACATAATTTAATATTGATAAATATTATGATTAAATAATATAAATATATGAAATTAATAAAAATTTTTATTAATTTAGAATAATCTATTTTATTTTTTTGTTGTTGAAAAATCTTTAATTTTTTTATAAGAATTTTAATTTTTATTTAAAAATTTATATAAATTACAAAAATAATGATTTATTAAAAATAATATATCAAGATATATAAAAACTACTATGTAATTTTGAAAATCGTTTTAAATATAAAAATCTATTTCTGTTTCAGAATTAAAAATTTTTCTAAATATAGATTTAGAAAACATTGTTCAATATTGTAACGTTACAAACGAAAAAAAGTAAATTCTTTTTTCGTAAAAAATATCAAAAAAATTTATATATCAGATTCGAAAAATTGATTTTTTTTTCATATAAATTTTTTTATATTTATAAATTTCTATAATTGGAATAGAATTATTAAAAAGAATTTCTTGATTATCTCTGTAATAGACAATTTATTTTCTGTATTGATATTAATTTGATATTAATAAATCAAATAATTTTAAAGTAATTTTATTTTTTCGTAATTTTACAAAAAAAAAAAAAGAATTTATCACAAATAATTAAAAAAATATAATAGAAGGGTTAAATCAATTCAATATTTTGGATGCACAAATCTTTTTCCTATTTCGGCCATAAAACAATGATTCGATCTCTGTTTGATGTAAAAAACTAAAAATGTTTTATAGATTGTATTAAAAAAAAAAAATTTGATTTTTACACGAATTTGTGATAACGTATGTATGTGAAAGAAGAAAAACTCATATGAAATAACAGAAACGTTATAAATTCAATATTTTAAAATTCAATACTTCAAGTTTTAATTAATTGTAAGCGAAACGATTTAATTATTTGTTTCATTTTTACACTTTGATCAATTTTGACACTTCGATTTCTGATTATCTAGAATAGAATGTAAAAATTACATGAATTCCGATAATATTATCAAGAATTTGTTTCGAAAACTTTCAAACTTTCAAAGTACAAATGTAGAAGATTAAAGAAAAGAAGAAGAGAAAGAGGAGAGATATTAAGCAAAAGGAAAAAAGAAGAAAGGGGAAAGAAGAAAAGAAAAAAAAAGGATGCAATATCTAACTCTCCTACGAGCGTTACGCGATATTTAGAGAGTTTCTTTTGTTATTTCGTCCGTTTCTCGGTAAAGTTTCATTCTTTTTCCTTTCTCTCATTGACTGTAATATACCGCATGAAAGAGACTAACATTCCCCTTTTCGCCTAAAAAGGGAAGTTCTTATCGGCATTGTTGCTCTTTCGTTCTTGTTTCGCAAAAGATTAACCTATCTGCCTAGCAAGTTGAATTAGTTTCCTGTGTCTTATGGATCTGATCTAACATACCACCTGGTTGGCTCCCGCGACATCTTCCCATACCTTCATATTTTCATTCCTTGTTTATGCTCTTGACCACCTATTCTATCCTTTTTGATTTCCTTTCTTTCTTTCTTCCTTCTTTCCTTTCCTTCTTCCTTTCTTGTTTTCTTATTTTCTTATTTGTTATTTTATACAATAGAAAATTTGCTCGATTTTTCACATTGATAATTTGCAATAATATATGCATTTTCCTTAAGTTCGTCCTGTATAAGAATATATTTTTTCTCTTCTATTCTGATTCTAGTTTGGAATACTTTTTTAAAAAACTTTTTTAAAAATTTTAAAAATTTTAACTGTTACTTAACTTTCAGATAATGAAATTAATATTAATTAACATTTATGATTATAACAGAAAATATATAAAGAAAAAAAATATCTGTAAGTATTTTTTACCATTTAAATAAAACGGAAAATAAATTAGTTTCTATGATCTATTTTATATATATATATATATATATAATTGCAATAAATATATATATATATATCTTTGTTTATAATTAATATTATAATATTAATAAATATTAATTTTATTTGTATAACTTTTTACTTAGGGTGCAATACGTAATAAAAAAATAATATACCCCAGAAATTTAATATTTTTACAAAATATGTATATGTAATAAATGTATTTGCTTTTAATACTTATTTTTACATAATAAAGTCTAATTTATTTCAAAAAATTTAATTTCTTGTTATTTACATTATGCATATGAAAAATCTTGTTATTTATGTATATTTCGATATGGCTTGATATTCGCAGTGTGTGTGTATACCGCTTACTTGTTTGAATTTTTACATACAACGAGTAAGATTAAAATTATTTTAAAAAATAAATGTTTAATTGATAGAAATATATTGTTGTTCATTATATCTTTAAATATATTGACCTAAATTATGATACTGAATATTATTATGATTAATTTGATACTAATTTGAAAACTGATAATGATATTGTTCGTTCGAAAAATATCTATGTTATATTAAAATAGAATTGTCTTCAAATATATTGATCTGATTATGATACTAAATATTATTACGATTGATTTGATACTAATTTGAAACTGGTAATGATATTGTTCGTTCGAAAAATTTGTATATTATATAAAATAGAATTTAATCATTAAAACGAGAAAAAACCAGGTCGATAAATTAGTGAACCACTGTGATTGAAGTCGATCATTGATCAATCTTCCATGAATATATCTATGTCATGAAAAAGAACATCAAGAATATGAACATAAAAAAATCGAACTTTAATTGTAAAACTATCACATTTTGAAAGCTTTGATTAAAGTAATGACTATCGTTCAATTTTTGACAGTTAATATTCCATATTAATTCGAAAAATATATACCAAAATAATATACTTGGAAAATTATAATTATAATATATACATATATAATTTATGAAAAATATATATTAATTTTAAATTTTTTGTCTTTCTTCTTTGCTTTGCTTTCCATTCAGCATATATTTCAAAACAAATTTTATAATTTTTAAATACATTTTGAATTATTTTTTTTGTTATTTTTTCTCATTAATTCTCATTCATCACTTATTTTTGCAATTTACAATTAAAGAGTCTTTCATATATCAAATTAATACATAATGATAAAAAATGAACGAAATGAAAAGATAAATAATTATTGAAAATAATAAAAATTTACATAATAGATTATTTGAATTTTTCGGAAAATTTCATTGACATATGTTCTTTACTTCGCATTGCTTTGATCTTACCGTTCTTAACTTTATCTCAACTTTAACTTTATCTCTCGGATGGAAAGAACAAAGAGAACATAACATCTCTCTTTATTTTCTTTAAATTCCAATTAATATGAATATAAAAAAAAAACCATATGTTTAGTTAATTTAAAGATAAATATTATTTAATGAATACATAATTATTATGCAGCAATTATAAACAGAAATCTGAATTCAATAGATTTGACAAAATGTATCAAACACAATAAAAGATATTTTTGTAATAAATATTTTCACATATTTTTGTTATTATATATTTATTATATATTATATATTTTGTCATTATATATGTATATATACAGATGTATATTTAAAAAAAAATAAATATTTTTAGAAATATCGAACAAAGACTTAAATCAGTTTTTTTACAAATGGCGAAATAATATTATCTTTTGCATAAAAGTGCATTAAATTGACATGAAAGATGGATAAAGATTAAAGTTTTTTTAACTTTTCAACTTATTTTTCTCATTTTACTGAACGTTCTACTGCTAAAGTCAGTGAGCAATTAGAAATCATGATTATAGATATTTGTTTATTCGAAAACTAAAAAATTGTCAGTATCATAGAAAATTTCAAACAGAATGGGTGTCAAAGAAATTATTAATTATAAAATTCCTTTCAAAAAAAAAAAAGAAAGAAATATTGATTGCATTCTTCATTGCAAAAATGTCATGTGAAAAAAATGTTTGACAAATTTTTCATTTTCGTGAGAATGTTAAATCATTTGACAAGTTTTTTAAAATTTATTAAAATCATCAGTACAGACAAATAGATACGAATATAAAATCAATATCTATTTTTTCCAGAGAAAAATTATTCTTAAAAATTAAAACTATTTCTTATGGTGTGTGAATAGTGCATTTGATTCAATGCATTTCCCTCAGCGAATCATCCGTAAATCACTCATGTTTTCCTGGTCGCCAGAGACTCGCTGGTCGCCGCCATTAAATACGCACATATACTTCAATAAATCGATGATAACAATACGTATACATAATAAACTTAACAACTTGACATTGTTAGTCGACTAATTATCTCATTAGCTTATTCTAATATTTATTTTTTATTTTATCAAAGTAGTCTCTTATACACTTTGCTGTATAAACGCTTGCATTATTCTATTAAAATATTATATTTTTGCGAGAAATTGTATTGTCTTCGCTTTGTTGTATATACAAGGTGTTAATATATTTATGAAACATCTTAAGAAGATAAATTCTAGAAGCCAACACAAAAGGTACAAAAAAAATATACATAAATGTCGGTTGAAATTTATTTTTTCAGTTGAAATATGCGTTAGACAAAGCAAGATATAGATAGAGTGAAATAATTCTTTCTCGTTTTACCTAGAATTTCATCTAACATAAACTTCAATTGTTTATAATTTAATAAATAACTTTAATTTTTGTGTATTAACTTTTATATTTATTTTCGTTTTTAGAATTAATCTTCTAAAAGTATCCTATAAACATCTTGTACATTAAAACAATATAATTTCGTTTAATTCTTTATTTATAAATTTTATTTCAATAAATTCATAATAATCCATTCCAATTATTATATCTTTATTTGACAAAGATTTATGATTTTTGTTTTTCTTTTTATAAATTCGAACTTTAGCCGATTATTTTTTATAATATAAAAATCTATTTAATCCATTAGGAAAAATGTTTCTTAAATCTATATATATGTATGATATTTCTTATTTTAATAAAATGCTCTTATATAAAATATAAATGAAGTTCTTTATAGTATTATAATATTAATTTAATAGTATTAATTCTTTAACTTCTTAAAGTATAGACATTGTTGAATAACGCGTTTCAGTTTAAGTATACAATATGTATTTGTATATAAAGTATTATTGCAATTAAGTTTATTAGCAAAGATGAATTCGATATTTCTCTGGATACAATTAACATTAATAATATTGTCAATATCAATATTATTAATCGTGTGAGCTCTCGAAAAGATTGAAGTGGAATCATAATAAAATTATATTGAGAATATTTTTAACAATCATCAATATTTTTAACAATAAATATAACAATTATTATCAATATTATTATTCATGCAATCTTTTTAAAAATCACGAATTCGATACTAAAAATTTATTGATGTCGATTAACCTTTTTTTTTTATCATTATTTTAAGTTTTGTAGTAAATTCTAAATAAATTTTATTTTCTATACAAAATATATAGTAACAATGAATACTTTTCGATTTTTATTGTTAAAAATTATATTTTATTCTCTTTATATAAGTTATTCATAAGTCATATTAGAGTTATAAAAAAAATTATAAACGCAAAGTAAAACGATTGTAAAATGTATAACAATACTTAATATAAATATTTCGATGATTTAGCTTCAATTAAAAGAAAAAGATTTTAAAAATATCATTTTATCGTTTACCGATTTATTTTATTGTATATTTAAATAATAGAACTTTTTCGTTTATTATATTATTATAACTTTTTATTATATTATATTATTATATTAAATGTATATGTACTATATAATAATATTTTTATACATTAAAATGAATATATATATATAATTTTACAAAAACAAAAATATAATAAATACGATAATAACAAATAATAAATAAATTGTAAAACATATATATAAATAAATTTATTTTGTTCGTATATATATTATAAAGTATCAACGAACATACAATGATCTTTGATATTGATCTTTGATAATAATTGGAAGTCACAATGTGGGAATAAAAATAATTAAATTTCTATATTGCAACAAGAGAGAAATGCAATTTTCATTTTATTTATTATATTTTTATTATTATAATACAATTTTGTTATTATCGTGGTAATAATCAATGTTGAAAATCGGTTATTATGATATTTTATGAAATTATTATAAAGTGTTTATATGTTTTTATGAAAATATTCTTTTTTATTCAATATTAAGATACAGCAATAAAAATTCAAGTATAATTGAAATTATAATATACAATTCGTTAATACAAGCGTATTTATATATTTATAAATATAATTAATATATATACATATATAGTTAAATAATAAGCATTAAATTCTTTCCAGAAACTATCAAAATAAACTAAAAATGACTCACCTTGAATGTCATCGCTTTCCGTGTTTCCAGAATTAAAGAGATCTGAAACACAAGTTGGTAAATATCAATCCAGGAAAGAGCTGCTCGCTATAACAAAACATCCTCGACACAGATCAATTAAATCGTTATTTTCCATGCTTCACAATACCTTTAATTAAATTGCGTAACGCGATGATTGTACAAACAAATAGCAAGATTAAATCGACTAACGATCGTTTTCCTTCAAACAATTTTTGAACTAATCGAATTATATATCCAATAAA